>NW_015505887.1:343319-347185 GCF_001515645.1 Sinocyclocheilus grahami | reverse complement strand
TGTGTATGTGTGTGTTTGTGTGTGTGTGTGTGTGTGTGATGTGGTAGTGCATGACTAATTTCTTTTCAGAAGCAGAAACTCTTTTCTATGTTTTGTGGTCATTGTTATAGTCTCTGTTCCACATGGGACGCTCACAATGTCAGACAAAGAAAAACAGATCATAAAGCCATTAAACCCTTTCTTTATTTAGACTAAAAAAGGCCAACACATTACCAAAAAACTTGGTTTCAAAGTGGAAACAGATTGTCATTGCATTTCTGCTGATGCCATGGCACATTTTTTGTGCTTTTTTAAAATATGAACCAGTGTTATGTTAGTATCACCTTATAGTTTTTATTTTCCCATTTTTAGTTAAAGATTTAGTACTTCTGTTGGTTTTGTCATCTTGAATAGGCTATTTTAAAAAATATTTCAATATATTTGTATTATTTTTTACTTCATTTTTTTTCATTAAGATATAAAAGAGCAACATATGAGCAATAACATTCTCCCGTGAAATTGTAACAAACCTTTCTGTTTGTTTTGCAGGGGAGAAACCTTCAGGTCAACATGAATGCATTGCTAAACCTGATGCTGCAGCTTCTAGCTGCTCTGTGCTGTGCTGCAGATCCCACAGTAAGTGTGTGTGTGTGTGTGTGTGTGTGTGTGAGAGAGAGAGAGATAGATGTACAGTAAATGGATGATATCTGGATTGATCAACATTCTGCATCTCTGACAGGTGCTGGATATCAGACAGAAGCGAGGCACGCGCACATATAGAGGTGAGTTTTATTCTGACCTCTCAACTTCATCTCTGGCTATGTTGCATGTACTGCATGTTATTTCTGCAGTATGTTGTCTAGGCATTATTGCTAATTTCCTTTATGCATGGAATACAACAGTGGCAAACTCACATGGCCAGCAAAACACATTTGCTGGTGTAACACATAAATAAATAAATTTCCATTTTATTTATCTTATTTGCTTATTTTTAACGTATTGCTTATTTGTTTATTTCTGATTCTGTCCGCTGTCAACATGCCCGGAGAGTGGCGAAAATTAATTATGAGAGAAAACATTGTCCAATCAGAATTTGTCTCAAGCGATTCGTAGTCTAAGCCCCGCCCCTTCGAGCCTTTCTTGACAGTACGAATGATTCAGAATGATTAGAATATAATTGATTGTCAGGTTCATCAGCCAATCAAATTGTTGTATTTGTACAAGTTGCATACGTAATTAGAGCGCGATCAGTGCTACAGTTCAGCTTGACCGTATTTGACGGAAAACTATTTATTTTTACTTCAAATAGTCATTGGAAAGTACTTTTATATTGCTTACGAGAGGTTTCCTGAAAATCAAGGCTGGCTGAAGCATTCAGTATCATGCCATGTTTGTCAGTGGCTTGGTGTCTAAATTAATCTTTGAAATATCAATAGTTTGTTTTGACTGTAACTCGACTAACCTAACGTTTCAGTAGCGTGACAGTAAATTAAAGACAGCTGTGTTATTGTGTCATATGCTATTATGGCTTCTCTAATAACTAGCTACCTTTGCCAACGAGTGCGACTGAGTCAGATTCATTCTAGTGAATTGATTTATAAGTGTCAATGAAAAGTCCAATTCATTATAGTGATTCGGTTTGTTCGAACTGTTTATGTAAATGAACAGATTCAGAATCGATTCGAATCCCACAATGTTTTAAATCAGTTATATGTAAATTAAGATGTGCTTATATACTGTTTGATACTGTCATCTTAATTTAGATTCATTAATTTATGGCTCTTAATTAAATTGATTAAATCATCATATATCAATTTTACGTATCATTTGACTCATATGACTGCCAGAAGTCATTTTTTAAATGGATTAAAAATTTACAGGCTATGTACACAGGAAAAGCATACATGTCACACATTCACAAGCAGAACTTCAGCATTCAGGACAAACTCATCAAGACTGTCTTCTGCTCAGAATGCTGTCTTTCATTTTGTCCTTTGTTTGTTTCTGTCCTCTCTGTCTTTCCCCAGTCTGATGTGGAGGAGAAGGCTTGAGTCATTTAATTTGCATCTATCCCTGACCACAACCATAATGTCTTAATTTCTGTGTCATTTTGTGTCTGTGTGTGTCAGACGCTTGTGTGGACGCTAATTCGGCTGCGGTCAGAGACACTGGGGCGACGTGGCTGCGATGGAAGGGTCAGAAAGTTGAATTCTGCCGCTGCGCCGTACGAGGAAGAGTACGCTGTCATGAGATACCAGTGACCAGTGAGTGGTCACACACTCTACCATACAGCTTTTTATAATAGACTAACCTTTGTAAAGAAAAATAAACATTTATTATTTGATTTATAAAATAATAAGTGTGTATAAATTGTAAAATGTATATACTGTGTGTGTGTGAGAGTGAGAGAGTGTGTGTGTTTGTGTGTGCGTGTGTGTCCGCTGGATGAAAAACAGCTTTTGTGCAGCACCATCTATTTTAATTCAAATCATTGAAATTTGAGTGTAGAGTCACCCAGAGCATCCCCTCCCCATGAGTCACTCGCTCAAGCAGATCCAAACTATATTCTCATCCTGCGGACACAGAAAAAATAACTGGAATTAAAAACACGTGTGATTTTCAATTACGGCACAGTATGATCCGTGCTACGACTTGACCACAGTTTATTGATCCTAATGTTGTAAAAGTTGTTATATTTCTAAATATAAAATGATGTAATCATTATACAAAACCACTTTACACCCAATTAATTACGAATATTTTGGAAAGACCACAAATGTTCGTAGCACACTTAGAATAGCATTTCGAAGCAATAAAATAAATGTCATTTATTGAACTCAGAAATAGTCCACAATGGACACACAGGTGTTTATTATTCTGTTTTTCAGAATGTTTCGTGTCTAAGTGTTATAATGGAGGGACGTGTAAAGAAGCTGTTTACTCCAATGACTTCATCTGCCTGTGTCCGCCCGGGTTTACAGGAACACAGTGTGAAATCAGTAAGCCATCAGCATTTGACCTTGCAGCAAATACAGCTGTTTATCACTGTGTAGAGTTTTTTTAGTTATACTAATTTTACTTATATTTAATTTTGTTTTTGCTTTGTATTATTAGTTGGTAGGAAAATTTGTATAACTTACTATATTTTAGTATATTAGTATAACTTACTATTTTTTTGTATTATTATTTGCTAGTATAAGTAGTATAACTAGTATAACTTACTATTTTGTTGTATTATTATTTGCTAGTATAAGTAGTATAACTAGTATAACTTACTATTTTGTTGTATTATTATTTGCTAGTATAAGTAGTATAACTAGTATAACTTACTATTTTGTTGTATTATTAGTTGCTAGTATAATTAGTATATCTAGTATAACCTTTTTAGTATCATTAATTGCTAATAAATTTTGTGTAACTAATATAACTTATCATTTTTAGTATTATTAGTTGCTAATAAATTTAGTGTGACTAGTATAACTAGTATTTTAGTTGCTAGTAAAATTAGTGTAAGTAATAAAACATACTATTTTTAGTATCATTAGTTCCTAGTAATGTAGTTGTAGTATTATTTGTATTATAGTATTGCTATTTATGAACTGTTTTATTAGTATTAGTTGCTATTAAAATTAGTATAACCAATATAACCTACTATTTTTAGTTTTATTAGTTGCTAGTAAAATTGATGTAGCTAGTGTGATTTACTATTTTTAGAATTATTAGTTGCTAGTAAAATTAGTGTAACTAGTGTAGCTTGCTATTTTTAGTATCAATTGCTAGTATAGTATAACTAGTATAACTAGTATATACTAGTATAACTTACTATTTTTATTATTTGTTAGTAAAATTAGTACAACTAGTGTAACTTGTGCATTTTAGGATTATTA
>NW_015505887.1:339296-340345 GCF_001515645.1 Sinocyclocheilus grahami | reverse complement strand
GCTAGTAAAATAAGTATAACTAGTGTAACTTATTTTAGTATTATTAGTTGCTAGTAAAATTAATATAACTTGTGTAACATTTTAGTATTATTAGTTGCTAGTAAAATTATATAGTATAATTAGTATAATTGGTGTAACATACTCTTTTTAGTATTATAGTTGCTATCACCCTCATTGAGATTCCCTTTTGGCCTTATACATGTGTCGTTCAACAAAAGCATGCAATAATTGATAACATGAACATTAATAAGGCCCATTTTGATGGTATGTTTTCTTGTTTTTCTCTCAGATACAGCTGAGCGATGTTCCGGGGGTCAGGGATTGGGTTACCGTGGCACCTGGAGCATAAGCATGTCAGGACTGGAGTGTATTAATTGGAATTCCAGCTCACTCCGTGGGAAGAAATTCACTGCCAGGAGACCAGAGGCAAACACACTGGGACTGGGAAATCACAACTACTGCAGGTGCGCATGCACTTCCTCCTCCAGACTTTGTTCTTTAAGGCATGAGATTAAACACTGATGTCATATTGCTCTTCCATGCGATTTGCAAATTGATTTCACCATGCTTTTAAACCAAAAAAACGCTTTTTGCTTTCATGCATTGAGCTGTATTGTGTTGTTGGTGAGTATATTAATAATAATCATGTTTGGGTTGTGTTTTATTCCTCAGGAATCCAGATGGAGACACTAAACCATGGTGTTACGTTTATAAAAAGGCTCAGTTCTCATGGGAGTTCTGCTTTTTACCGACCTGCATAATTGGTACAAACTCTCAACACACACAGACATAGATATCCATATCCATATAGTGTGTACTAACTAAAGCTGTGTCGTTTCAGACCCCTATCTAGAGTGCACACGGGGATCGGGTCAGACCTACAGAGGGACAAAAGCCGTCTCACGCAGCGGTTTGAAGTGTCTTTCGTGGGATTCACCCGCAGTGTCTCGTAAGATCTACAACGCATGGAGGTCCGACGCCAGAGAGATGGGCATCGGCAGCCACAACTTCTGCAGGTACAATGAATTACCCCCACACACACACACACA
>NW_015505887.1:337366-337929 GCF_001515645.1 Sinocyclocheilus grahami | reverse complement strand
TTAGTTTTATAATTAGTTAATAATAATAAAAATAAAGATAATTGTTTTGACTAATTATTATAAATTAGTGATTAAATAACATATAATTAAATAAACAGATAATAAAAATAAAATAATTATTGTTATCATGCTTTAACTAATTTATTATTATTATTATTGTTTTGACTATTTAATAAAAACGAGTGAATAATTAACACAAAATTTAATAAACAGATAATTAAAATAAAAATCATTATTATTGTTATCATGCTTTAACTAATTTATTATTATTATTATTAATATTATTTGATTGAATTGGGTTCCTAAAATACCTGTGTGAATGTAATGTGGACTCAATATGTGCCTCATGTTTTGGTTAAAATGTGCTGCTATTCATTTAAATCGGCCCTGACGCATTTATTTTTCTAAAACTGTGTGGGTGCTTTTTAACCATATTTGTCTTTTTCCACAGCGAGGAAAACACCATCAATCACCACACTCGGACCACGAGCCCCTATAACCAACAACAATCAAGGTGAGACGGTGAAAGGCACAGAGACTTTCACATTTCATAAAGAAAATGA
>NW_015505887.1:334798-335306 GCF_001515645.1 Sinocyclocheilus grahami | reverse complement strand
GACAAAGTGGAATTTATATGGTTTTAAAGATGTTGAAATAATTTTACTGAAAACAAGACAACGATTTTTTTATTTTCTTTTAAATATGTCTTCTGTAATCTGTGTTCAGATTTGACGAGAAGCGTCTTCGAGTGGTTCTGGGCCGAACCTTCAGGCTTCAGAACTCCAGCAGCGAGCAGATCTTTGACGTGGAGAAATACTGGATTCATGAGCAGTACGACGACGAGACGTATGACAATGATATCGGTGAGACTTCAAATCATTCACTGACAAATCACACACACGCCACTAGAATCCATTCTGCACTCTTACACACAGAAAACAGATCTGGAGGATTATCAAGATCATCAGCTCACAGTCAGCTGCTGTCCTGGCCACTGTTATTGTGTTTCTACATTTTATATATTTTGCATTTTGTATGTATACTATCATTCAAAAGTTTAGAGTCAGTAAGATTTTTTTACATTTTGAAAGAAGTCTCTTCTGCTCACCAAGGCTGCATTTATTT
>NW_015505887.1:333884-334455 GCF_001515645.1 Sinocyclocheilus grahami | reverse complement strand
TCAATGTTGAAAACAGTTGTGCTGCCCAATATTTTTGTGAAAACCACAATTTTTCAGGATTCTTTGATTTGTAAAAGAACAGCATTTATTTGAAATAGAAATCTTCTGTAACATTACACATTTCTTTACTGCCACTTTTGATCAATTTAATGCATCCTTGATGAATACAAGTAATTTGAGTAAAATCTTACTGAATGACTTTTGAATGGTAGTGTTCATTTATTTAATATTATAATTCAGACTTTAGAAAAACAATCTATTGCCTAATCCTAAAAGAAGTTTTGATAGTGTTTGTTTATGAAATGTGGAATTTCTCAGATTTTATTTGTAACAGTAGAATATAAGAAAGAGTAGCTCATACCAATAGAGTATATTAGCAGGTGACTTGATCATCATTTCAGTATTTATGAGGTTTTAAACGTCACTTGAGTTGTAAGTGATTTCCTGTCGTGTTCCTCATGTCTTCAGCTCTGCTCAAGTTGAAGAGCGAGTTCGGTATCTGTGCCCTTCACTCTCCAGAAGTTCTGCCTGCATGTTTACCAGAACCAAACCTGGCTTTACCGGATTGGAC
>NW_015505887.1:333061-333874 GCF_001515645.1 Sinocyclocheilus grahami | reverse complement strand
GCCTGCATGTTTACCAGAACCAAACCTGGCTTTACCGGATTGGACGGAGTGTGAGATCTCTGGTTACGGAAAAGAGGAAGAGTGTAAGATTCATTATCAGACGTACATAGCTCACTGCAAAAAAAGAGGAAAAACTGCAAAAGAAATTCAGACTTGTTTTCATAGACTGTCCTTAATATGAGTGTATTTTTTTTCTTATCACACTTGCGGATTGTTTCACAAAACATCTGCCAGTGCAGTCAAAATGTTTTTGAAAAAATAAAATAAAAAATAAAAATAAGTAAAAGCATCTGCCAGTGCAGTAAAAATTTTTAAAATAAAATAAAAAATAAAAATAAGTGAAAGCACCTGCCAGTGCAGTAAAAAAATGAATAAAATAAAAAATAAAAATAAGTGAAAGCATCTGCCAGTGTAGTAAAAAATAAAAAATAAGATAAAAAAAATAAAAATAAGTAAAAGCATCTGCCAGTGCAGTAAAAAAAAATTTAAAATAAGATAAAAAAAATAAATAAGTGAAAGCATCTGCCAGTGCAGTAAAATTTAAAAAAAAAATTTAAAATAAGTAAAAGCATCTGCCAGTGCAGTAAAAATTTAAAATAAGATAAAAAATAAAAATAAGTGAAAACATCTGCCAGTGCAGTAAAAATTTTTTTTTTTTAAATTAAAATAAGTAAAAGCATCTGCCAGTGCAGTAAAAAATTTTTTTTTTAAAATTAAAATAAGTAAAAGCATCTGCCAGTGCAGTAAAATTGTTAAAAATAAGATACAAAATAAAAATAAGTGAAAGCATCTGCCAGTGCAGTAAAAAAAAAA
>NW_015505887.1:298296-332959 GCF_001515645.1 Sinocyclocheilus grahami | reverse complement strand
AAAAAAAATTTTTTTTTAAAATTAAAATAAGTAAAAGCATCTGCCAGTGCAGTAAAAAATTTAAAATAAGATAAAAAATAAAAATAAGTGAAATCATCTGCCAGTGCAGTAAAAAAAAAAGTTTTTTAATTAAAATAAGTAAAAGCATCTGCCAGTGCAGTAAAATTGTTAAAAATAAGATAAAAAATAAAAATAAGTGAAAGCATCTGCCAGTGCAGTAAAAAAAAAAAATATTTTTTTTAAAAAGTGAAAAATTTGTCAGTGCAGTAAAACAGAATTATTATTATTTTTTTTAAAAGTTAACAATTTGCCATTGCAGCAAGATATTTAAGGGCGTTGTTAAATATAGATATTTAAGTGAGTCAGAGACTAATGTGTGTCTGTTTTTATTGTGCAGTGCACTGTTTTTAAGTGTTGTGATGCAGTGGCTGTATTTTGAGCGCGAGACAAATTTCCCTCTGGGACAATAAAGTACAGCCTCTTAACCTTAAGATATTTTAGATATTTAACAGAAAAACAAGACAAAAAGACTAATTAAGAATGTTTTATTATTATTTTTTTTTTTTGCAGTGCTTCTTGATAGTCCAAAAAAGTCACTGAGGGACTGAATGATAATTTGACTCTGTCTTCTGTCGTTGTCTCTCTCAGTTTCTCCGTTTTACTCGGAGCGAATTAAGCGCGGTCTGGTGCGCTTGTGGCCGCAGGAACAGTGTGTCCCAGAGAAGCTGTCAGGCCGTCTGGTCACTCCAAACATGCTGTGCGCCGGAGACACACGCGGCCTGGACGACGCCTGCAAGGTGACAACACATTCAGCCTCTCTGTTTGCATTACATGAGTGATTTCTGCATCTTTATTGATCGGTTTCTCCTGCTCGTTCTTCAGGGGGATTCCGGCGGCCCTCTGGTGTGTCCCAAAAACGGCAGGATGACTCTGATGGGTTTGATCAGCTGGGGCGACGGCTGCGGCAAGAAAGACACGCCTGGTGTTTACACGCGTGTCACAAACTACACAAACTGGATCTCCAGCAAGATGAGAGCGAACTGAGACACGAACGAACATCATTCACACAAAATACAGCTACTGTCGGGTACGGAAAGTAAGGTGATGGGGAAAACGGCTCGCATTCACTGAGCTTCACGCCTACTGGACTCTACATTTGACCTTCTGTGGGTTTGAGTGGCATTTAAGGAGGAGACGTGGGAATGCGAGACTGATGCTGTGAGTCAGTCATTGCAGGTCATGTTGCACACAGGACAAGGACCGTTTTTAATATACAACACACAACGTGGCCTTCAGTTTTCACCCTTCAACATGAGAAAGGGTGCAAAAGTGCAAACTCTCATGCACAAGATCTTTTAAAAGTACTTCATGTTTTAAAATGATAATGGATTTAGAGACACTTCTGCTTTGCTTTTAAATAGTGAAGATGTGAGCGAGTGACTGATGGCACTTTTGAATGTTATGTGATGCTTATTAATGCTTGTCATGATGTTAAATCATAGTTATTTTTAAAACTAAACATCTGCTGGGTCAGAGGGACGTTCATTTAGGTGGTCAGTGTTGCTGCGTTGATCCAAACACATTCATTTGACTGTATTTAATACGACTTGTTTGATTGCAAAATGTCTTTGGCAACCCAGATCTAATATTATTACGGACTTTAGATGTTGGGATGCATAGTAAGTTAATATTTAACATCTTTTATACACTTTAGCAGCTAGTGCTAAATTATTGTTGTTTGTTTTTATACGGTAATTATTTTTGCACGACTTTTTATAAATCGTGAAATGGAAACTGTTGCTTGTCTTCTGTATGAAAAATACTTCCGATTCTTTTTTTTCAGCAAGTGTTTTGTGAATTCGCACGGCCTATTTAGTCAAACTGGATAACGGGTGAGTGATTTCAGGAAAAACAGAGAGAGAGTTACAAAATAAAAGTCATTTCAGGAGTCTTGCAGCAAAAGCTAATTTCCTTGTGTTTATTTCCTTAAAGGAAATTTTAATTTTTAATGTTAGTTAGTGTGTAATGTTGCTGTTTGATCATAAACAATATCTGCAAAGTTATGAAGCTGAAAGTTCAACGCAAACGGAGATATCATCTTTTAAAATTCTGTCAGTTTAATGCCTACAAAAACTGCTGGTAAGGGACTACAGCGAGTTACTTCCCGGGTCCGTTACTCAAGAACCCAGAATTTTACATAAACCCCGCCTCCGGGAACACGCAGCAAAGGGGGCGGGGCCATGCTGCACTGCTTCAGAGAAGAGGAAGAGAAAACTAGGGGTGCATGTAAAAATCTATTCATATATGAATCACGATTCAGTCTTCTAACGATTCTAAAGGATTCACAAGTTTCAAAATCAATGCTCTAAAGCAGCGTTCTCATCCTGTTCCTGGCCTCGCCCTGCTCTGCACACGCTCCGCATCTCTCTCTCTCTCGCTCTCATTCAGATCATCAGCTCAGTGAAAACACTTATTTTCACATACCTCTAAAGCAGCGTTCTCATCCTGTTCCTGGCCTCACCCTGCTCTGCACACGCTCCGCATCTCTCTCTCTCTCGCTCTCATTCAGATCATCAGCTTCATCGTGTATTTCAGAGGGAGGGGCTTCATAAAAGCAGGAAATGATCAGCGCGTTCAGAGGAGAAAGGACAGAGAGGTGTGGAATAAAAGTCAATTATGTGAAAAATAATGCGTTTTTTAACAAACGAAGCATTAACACATGTTAGACTGCACCTCATAAACACAATCAAGCCTAGAAAACAACAGTCAACCACCCTTTTAAACGAAAGCATGCTCTGTAAGTCTGGGAGAATGTCCTAAAAAGTCAGAACTAATTGAAACCGTGGGTGATTAAAAATCGAGTGACGACATTATTTTATGAAGCCGTCTCACACTGGTGTCTGGTCCTGATGAAGCAGTCCGGTCTAAAATAAGATTCTCTTCTCATAGTTGAATGGGTTTCAGAGGACAATGGAGGCCAAACTCTGACAAAATCTGGTAATTGGTCTCCATGTTTCCCAGAAAAACTCAGAAACTGTTGCTCAGTGCTAAGAGAAATCATTCATGCAACATTTACTGAACAAACTGCAGCAAACACACTGAGCACTGACGATCACAAAACCCAACAGAATGACAGTTTTAGTTGTTTGCTTGTGTTTGTTTTCTGTTTGGGTTCATAAGAGCTCTTCCTCATCATTTCAGTGCGATCATCATACACAAATCTCAAAAACAGAGAAATGAAGACAATGTTAAAACAGCAGCAGCAGCAGATTCCCTTCCACAGAAGAACTACATTAGAGCATATTAGCAATAAATCTGGGGTTTCCTTACACATTCTTAGTTTAGTTCACACATACACAGAAACACGCATTTTTGTTGAACCATCAACATACATAAAATAGTAAAAGTTTTATTCATGCACTTATTCATGTCTGTTCCTCTCTCTGATTTCTGACTCGATCCTATTGTGATACCCGTTGAATTTTCGAGACTTTAAAAGAGTAGATGTCAGTATTATTCTCTCTTAACAACTTCTCCAGCACAGTGCCAACCTGAGGGGGAGAAAAAGATGACAGGAAGTGAGAAAACAGCAGTTTCAGAAGAAGAAGAGCACTATAAAGCTTGGGACACCCCAATTCACACAGAATATTTATTTTTATGGTTCAGAACAAGAAGCAATAATGGAGGATTTCTGATCAGGCACAGAATAGACACCCTAAAAAAGTTATTTCAGCCAATAGAAACTAAAAGATTTGTGACGCCCCACCTGTTCACTATCAACTCGATTGTACAACGACTGTGAGGCTGAGGCTTGATGCTAGTGATTTCTTTTATAGTACTGGTATCCTTTCTTTTACATACCTAAAACTAAGCACGTTTAGCATGTCGTGCAAGTATGTGAACTGGGCACAATAAAACAGTCAGAAACGCTCCTTTCACCTGAAGCAGTGCAGCCTGACGCTCTTCTTCAGTCAACAACGTCTTCACCTTCACCTCCAGAACAGTGAGTACTGTGAGAAAATATGCAAAATAACAAAACACATATTAGTGATTTCAGGTTTCTCTGCCCATCAGTTGCAACAGTAATGGTAAAACGTGACCTACACATTTATATACACACATACAATGAATAAACGGAGGAGCACCATCAATGCTCGGGCGCTAATTACCTTTGGGTGGAGCTGCAGTTGTGCTACTGAAAACTGTAGAGAAGGTCACAGATGCAATGCATGTTTTATCTGAGAGGATTCAGGAATCATCTGGCAATAAAAGCAAAATTGATTACAGTGATTCTGACTGCAGTGCATGTAACAACGAAGGACAGAATGGCATCTAATGAATAAGTATCTTGTAAAAAGGTACTAATACCTAAAGAATACACACTAGTAGCACTAGTGTCTAATGAATAAGTACTAGTACCTAATGAAATAGATACTAGTACACGCTTAAAAATAAAGTTGCTTCAAAAGGTTCTTCAAGCGATGCCATAGAAGAACCATTTTTGGTTCCAAAAAGAACCATTCAGTCAAAGGTTCTTTAAAGAACCATCTCTTTCTTACCTTTTTGTAATCTGAAGAACCTTCTTTTGCCACAAAGAACCTTTTGTGAAATAGAAAGGTTCTTCAGGTGTTAAAGGTTCTTTATGGAACCGTTTAGACAAAAAGGTTATTCTATGGCATCGTGAAGCACCTTTATTTTTAGTTTAAAAAGTAGTGCATTTTAAGGATTAAATGTTAAACGGCTTGCCATATTGCAGTCCACTGAAATGTTCCCTCCTTAAAAAGTCCCACAGTGCATAGTGAAAACCAGGGAACATTGATGCTCTGTATGTTCCTTTTACAGAAATTTTGAAGGACAAAACATGCAAGAGATGCAATAGATGTTTTAAACCAACCAACCATTATTTAATTATTTTTCAGCATAAACGTACATCACTAAACAGGTAGTGAACATAATCACCTAACATTTATCATTCATTTACTGGCAAATTTTGTAAAAGTTTGCAAAGTTTGATCCCCAAAAATAAATGATTTAGTGAAATGTGGTGGAAACACTCACTGATAATGACTGAAAATAAGACTGCAAATGCAGATGCTGCTAACAATCTCATGAATAATTTTTTAATTATTGTAATTTTCAGTTACCAAGACATCCATGCAACATTTGACATCTAATGCAGATTTAAAGATCTAGAGAACTCAAAATAATAATACAGACTCACGTGATATAGAATAATTATAGAAAATAGCAAGTATAAAACAAACCTGTTAGTGGCAGTGTTGTTTGGTTGTGTGCTGTTATTTACTATAAAAGGGAAAGAGGGGAAGATTAATAAGTTTCTTAGTATATGTGCACAATTTTTTCTCTCTCTCAAAGAGCACTTGATCACATTAAAGTACATTAATCATGTAGTACAGAGTAGAACACAATCTGATAACTGCAACTTGTGTCACTCCTGAATATTTCTGAATACCTGTGAGGCAGGTGGGTTTGAAATCAGGGCAGCAGTCATTTAATCTCAGACAAGCAACATCACAAAAACGATTCAAGTGGTGACAGCTGCTGTTATATCCAGAGCAGCACAGATCTGGACTCACACAACTTCCACCTGTCAGAAAAACATCACTACAGTGAAACAGGAAATGTTACGTCACACAAATACCAGAAAATATATATTCATCAAATCACAGTTTATCACAGATAATAATCAGAAATGTTTCTTGAGCAGCAAATCAGCATATTAGGATGATTTCATGTGGGTTATGTGACACTGAATACAATGTGATTTATTGTACACATACATGAAGGAAACACTCACGGAGAGGAGTTTGAGTGGTAGTTGCACTGGTCACTCCAGGTCGTGTGGTTACAGGGATGGAGGTCACATTACTAGTTTGACTAGTTACTACTGTAAAATCAGAGCGCAAACATGTGGCTAACATGCACATTAATTGAGTCTAGGGCTGAGCAAAAATATAGATTTTGTGGTTAATCGCAATCTTGATTCTAATGATCTTGATTTGTAAATCCTAAGTACGAGATAAGTAAACAAAATTAACTTTATCGCGCCTCCCATCCAATAAATCCTCAAAAGTTGCGTTTTGATACTTTTGATAAAGTATCAGCTTTCCAATTATGTCAATGTTATCACAATTCAAACAAAATGTTTAGTTTAATCATGTGTGACAGTGAGAAAGCTTTACTGTAATTGTAACAGATGGGCATCACAATGGAGATCCAAATGCAAACTTTTATTAAAACAGATCTTGGTCAAAACAGGCAGGGTCCAACACCAGCAAACAACAGTATCCGAGGCGTGACAAAGAGTAATCCAAAAACAGGCAATGGTCAGGGCAGGCAGCAAACCATCACAAAAACAATAAAACAGTCCAAAGTCCAAAACACAGTTAAGGCAAGGTATAAACAAGACAAGGCTAAAAACAAGGCAAACATGGAAAACACCCAGTAATGTCTGCAAACAGCTAAACAAGACTTCCCAATGTGAGTGTGTTTGTCTGTTGCTGAAATAGTCCTACTGACAAGAAACAGGTGTGCATGCAATCAGTTCCTAGGCAGAGGGTGTTATGGGAAATGGAGTCCTGGATATAGTGGCAAAGGTCTGGGATGGAGTCCCTCTAGAGGAGCTCATGGGCACTTCAGCTGGAGATCGTATAATTCACAATGTACATCTCTTTATCTTTACTACAAGTTATACTATAAAACGAAATAAACAACAATGAACAAAAATTGTATCTCTGATGTAATTGTTTAATCAACTGCAAGTAAAGCAGCTTGTGTCACAGACCATTACATTTACCTTAGTAAATTTATTCAAGTGCCCACAGCTCTGGAAAGAAGTATATTGCTAAATATAATGCAAATGTTTGTATAGTATACTATGGAAGCTTGTTTTGGTCACATAGTAAAAATAAATAAATAAATTGAGAGTTTTTATCTCCAATTTGGACATTTTTCTCACAATCACGAGAAAAATTAAATCAGAACTGCAATATATAAATTATGAGAAAAGTCAAAGATTTGTGAGATAAAATGCTGCGATTATAAAATAATGACCTATTTTGTTATTACATACACACAGTAAGCTTGTGAATCGAAATCGTCTGTATCAATACTCAGCTCTAATAACTACAACAAAAAGCTCAAATTTCCTACATAAGACAACTGTTTTTCAAACTTGCTAAACTAAAACTGAAAATCTCTTACTAATGAAGAGATGTGTTGATGACAGCTCAGTATGAAGCCATAGAGCTCCGTCTTAAACACCTCTTGAAAAGACAAGGCTGTGCATGAATGTGGATGTTTTACACTAATAGAATTACACTCCACACATTTGTAAATCATATTGAAGTTATAGGAATGTGATGCACAATATAACAGATTTTTGTACAATCTAAATCTAAAATCAATATTTTTTGAGAAGTTTGAGAAGTTTAAAGTGAGCATTGTAATGTAACATCTTAATATTCAGGTTTGATGGATGGACTGTAGTTGGGGTAGTTGGTGCTGTTAGTGGAGGTGTTATAGTTGGAGTTAGTGCTGGTGTAGGTGGTGTTGTAGTATGTAAGGAGGTAATTGATGTGGTAGTTGTAGTATCCGTAGCCAGTCAGTGGAACTAATTCTGTAAATGAAAACTAAAATTATATTAAAATCTGACACAGATTACAGTGCAGCAAATGTGAATGTTATCTGTTAAGGTTAAGCAGCTGATTGTGGCGAGCAGACAACCGATCAGAAGAACAGTGGGAGCCATCCTGCAGATTCAGAGTGTGTCAGACTCAGACCTCTGCCTATGATGTTATCGCTGTGCTCCGGATTGTTTCCTTTTAACCCATCACGTGTCTGTCCTGCCACTTACATCAGAGACAAATGCATCAAAATCTGATTCATCAGGTAATGTGCAGAGATCCTGAAATACTGGATTATTTTACGATGCTGTAAGAATACCTGATGAAGGTTGTTGCCAAAATGCTTCCAGGATTGACAATCAACAGGACGCTCAGTTTGCTTTTTAATAGTATAAATATTAGTAAGTGAAGACACTTTGGAATGTGCTACTCATCGCTTCTACTTTGTAATGCTTGTCAATCATAATTGTTTTATTTATATCGGCTAACATTCTGGGACTGGGCAAAAATATTGATTTTATGATGAATTCAAAATTTGAGCTTTTAAAACTACTACTTGCTCATACATCTTGTAACTACTTGAACCTTAAAACCTTTACCCCTCAACAGCAGGGGTTTCCTTTCAGTGCAAATGAATGAGGAACAAGGAAATCCATTAGAACAGATAATAAACCTGATGTTTATTTACACATTCTTTCCATAGTTTGGAAAGTATCTATAAGGCTTGTAAGACTATCCCTCCATGGCATTTTTGGACCTCTCAGCGCTCCTTTAATTTTTTTTTTTTAATAAAAAATATACTGTACATATAAGATCACCTAACATGTCTGCTCAATAAAATGATGGTCTGAAGTGGATGTGTCCTTTTTTGGGGGGATGGGGGTGGAGCAATGCTAAAGAGATACAGTGCCACCAATTGGTAATTCAATTCAAATTAAATTCAATTTATTTGTATAGCGCTTTCACAATACACATTGTTTCAAAGCAGCTTTACAGAAAATGCAATGGTAAGATAAATATCACTTTTTAAACAATATATGCATGTGCCTTAGTATGTAAAGAAGAATGTTTGATTGTTTAAAATTTACTTATTTTATTTTTATTCATACACTAAAACTGTGTTTTGTGATGGATTTATTATCAGGGAACCACAAATTCCCCAAAAATGGGATAAAATATTTTTTCCACCCAAAATAAAAATTCATGCCATAGAGGGTTTAAAGCACAATAAAATTTTTTTTTAAAAGTATTGTCCGCTGTAGCAAATTAGCTAAAAGGGGAAATATTTATGATTAATTATAACTAGTTATAATTAATTATGAATATTTAGATTAGATCTCAGAATTAACTGTATAGCGGAATCAATATTACAATTATTTAAACCGTTTGTTCACCGAGACAGTATAATCATTTATCAGTTCTAGGAAAGATTATCTTCCTGGCCAAGAAAGAATAGCTTTCCTACTTTATACAGTACTAGCATGTAGCAAGATCAACCTTCAGGGACTCCGGATTGTGAACAACACACACAGACAATTGCTTGTGAATATAAGGAATTTAATAAATGAAACTAGAACTAACTTAGCAAACATGTACATATAGAAAGAAGGGAAGTAATGAGAGAGAGAGAGACAGACAGACAGACAAGAGAATGGCAGTATTTAACATCAATTAACCACAACCTAATGAGGATCATCAGAGGATCAAAATCATCTTTAAAAGGGCCCCAAACTTAGACACGCATCTAAATAGTTGGAAACGGTTACATGCACTGGCTTTGCTGAACAAGAGTCCGGATGCGGTAGACACAGAGGTTCTTGATGAGTTTGTTAGGAGTGAGCTGGAGGCTTTCGTCGGGTTCCTCTGAAGAACGGAGAGTCCACAGCGAATCGACAAAGTTACTTGAAGATAAAACTGACGGAAGGTCAGACTCAAGAGGTGTGAGTCTTGTAGAGGGTCTGTCTCAAAAGGTTTGAGCAATGACTGGTTTGGGTTAGGGACTTTTAACCCTCTTCCAGTCTCACCCATCTTTGGTGCCATGGCCAATACAAGGCATGAATTTGGAGCGGGAGAAATTCTATTTGTCTCCATTTACTGCCCATTTGCATGTTTATTGCTGGTCTGGAGAATTGGTACAGTTTTACCCAAAGTAAAAACAGTATGATGCATTTCATCATCACTTAGTGTACACCATTGTTTAGGCAATAAAGAGTAGATTGTTTCGATACCAAGAAAGAAATGACTAGAGGATATACATTCAGAGATGCATTCATACACCTGGATATAAACATTTAGAGTTTAACTTATACAAATAGAGAGTTGTAACCGGGCTCATATACTAGGAGAACATGCATACAACACATTCATATACCATATACATTTTATAGCACCTCAATTATGTCCTAAATAAGGAAATAGTCTTTATGTGTGTGTGTGTGTGTGTTATGTCTATTGTAAGTGTAGTTCACTGGCCACCCAGGCATTGTGTGAACGTCTTCTCGTTGGAATGTGTTTGAAGTCAGATGGGGAGACCCAGTGTTGTTCTGTTTAGTATCTTCTGGATGGTGGGGGAAAACCTTTGGAAAATTAGCACCCATATAAAAGTAGGCTGTGGGGCCAGTCGTGACATTTATATGCAAATGTCAAAAGGCTAAAAGGGACTCTAAGGCATCAACGATCATCAGTGATACTATGCAGATGCAATGTTTTTGTTGAACTGTCACAATAAATGATTAGATCTCTTATTAAAATAGTAAAAGTTCTGCATCAATGAGGATTTATTCATGGCTGTTCCTCTCAGCTGATTTCTGACTCAATCAGATGGTGATAAAGGCTCAATTCTCGTGACATCAAAAGAGTAGATGCCAGTATCATTCGCTCTTAAGAAACTCTCCACCAAAGTAGCAACCTGACGAAAAAAGACAATATGAGATGAGCAAGGCAGGTCCAGAAGTTGTCTCAATTCACATGCTGTCCATAATGCATAGTATTCAAGATTAGAATAATTGAGAACAATTCATAATTTATGAGTACTACAGATATTATGGTATATTTCATATAGTTTGGATCTTTCCTTTGTCATACCACAAGTGTAATAATAAACTTATATCCTCATACAATTCTACACAAATATCAGATTGTATGAGGATATATGTTACTCTGGCACCAACCACATCTATGTTTACATTCATAAAATTTAAACTACTGTAAATGCTACTGTAGTTATATTGTGTGATATAATGTAAATGATGTTAATTGATGTACTTTTATGGTTTAGAACAAGACACAATAATGGAGGATTTCTAATAAGGCACAGAATAGAAACCAGAGGTGTAAAGAATTGGAGTAAATGTAATTAGTTACTGTACTTGAGTATCTTTTCGGATATTATGGTATATTTCATATAGTTTGGATCTTTCCTTTGTCATACCACAAGTGTAATAATAAACTTATATCCTCATACAATTCTACACAAATATCAGATTGTATGAGGATATATGTTACTCTGGCACCAACCACATCTATGTTTACATTCATAAAATTTAAACTACTGTAGTTATATTGTGTGATATAATGTACATTATGTTAATTGATGTACTTTTATGGTTTAGAACAAGACGCAATAATGGAGGATTTCTAATAAGGCACAGAATAGAAACCAAAGGTGTAAAGTATTGGAGTAAATGTAATTAGTTACTGTACTTGAGTATCTTTTCGGGTAGTTTGTAGTTGTACTGAGTTTCAAAGATATTAGCAACTTTTACTCTTTACTTCACTACATTTCTGAATGAGTATCTGTACTCTTTACTCCACTACATTTGAAATGAGTGTTGCAGTTACACATTACATTTTGCATGTACCTAGCTTTTTCTGCGGCAGTTTATTTCTGCTACAAAAGTCGTGATACTGCCCATTACAGGTCACTGAAAGTACTGCATTTTGCCCTTACTCACCCAAACTTTTCAATAAGGCTACTTTATGTGAATGCGAGTTCCTTAGCAAGTATTTGTGAATCATGTAGTGGAGTCATTTTCACTGTAAGGTATCTGTACTTTTACTCAAGTATGGTTTTTAGATACTCTTTACACCTCTGATAGAAACACTATAAAAGTTATTTCAGCCAATAGAATCACTTTGGAGTCTAACAGCGACGCCACACCTGTTCAACTCGATTGTAGAACATCTGTGAGGCTGAAGCTACACAAGCAGTTTTTTTGAGTTTCATTAATTTTGCTAGAACCCAGTGCTTTTTAAACTTTTTTTAACTTTGTTAAAACACTTACATACTTACACATACACTGACTAGAATGAAACAATTAAATCCGGAACAGACTAAAACAATCTTCTCAATCTCTCAACATACTTCAGCTCAAAGAGTGCTTCTTAGAGGGGTCATATGATGCTGCTAAAAAGAACATTATTTTGTGTATTTGGTGTAATGAAATGTGTTTATGCGGTTTAAAGTAAAAAAACACATTATTTTCCACATACTGTACATTATTGTTTCTCCTCTATACCCTGCCTTTCTGAAACGCGTCGATTTTTACAAAGCTCATCGGTCTGAAAAAGCGAGGTGTGCTGTGATTGGCCAGCTATCCAGTGCGTTGTGATTGGCCGAATACCTCAAGTGTGTGACGGAAATGTTACGCCCCTTACCATATTGTGATGCCGTGTCCGGCCGGAGCGATGAGACAAAAACATTAAAACCCATTATAAACGAGGCATTCGTTGCATCCAGTGGGGACATAATTATGGATTCTAATGACTTATACTGTTTTTTTTACGCGTTGCGTTGCATTGCATCGCTTCGCGCCGCGTAAACATAAAACCCTGTCTGCATTTGTGATCGGAGAAATGACAAACAACAAGTGCTACTCTACACTGCTCAAAACTCGCATTTGAATCATCAGTGGCAAATCCTTTAAATGAAAATGTACTTACTTGGTAAACAGTCCTCCATAAAATGCGCTGCACACATCTGGATATTTGGGTTAAAATGTTCTGGAACCGTGTTGTAAACACTGATTTGTAGTAGTGTCCTTTTTTGGAAGACCAAACAAAGTAGTTTCGCTTTCACAACGAAAAACACAGCGGCCTAGCGTGAGGGGAAGCCCCGGCTTAGCGTGCGCTGAGGCCGGGATAGAGCGAGCTGAGGCCGGGCTAGCGTGAGCGGAAGCCCCTGCTTAGCGTGAGCTGAGAACGGCGCGCCCGGTGGATCCGACGAATGAGTGGCAACCACATGTAATGGACCCTGGGCTGGATTCCGCTTCGTCCACGGGGAAAGTTGATGTATTCCCTCGGCGACCAGCACAGATCAGCTCTAGGCACGACGAAGCGGATATCGTCCTCTTTTGGAAGATCAAATAAAGTAGTTTCGCTTTCACAACGAAGCACACAGCGTCTTCAGGACATGGCTGCAGCGGCAACAATACTACAATGAGACTAAAAGTTACGCTTTCTTTGCGTGAACATTTGGGCGGCGTTATGCAAATCTTCCCACATTGTGAGGTAGATATGTGGGGGCGTGTTAGAACGAGGCGTTTTAGGTAGGTGTGGCTGACTCTGAACTTTTATAAAGAATATCTCTTTGGATTTGAGACTGTAGTCTTTGCAACTTTACAGATCTTCTTTATGCACCAAGAGTTTGTAACACTCCAAAGAGAAATTTAAATCGCTTCATATGACCCCTTTAATAAACAAAGCATAAACATCTCTGTATCTGTGTATGTGGGTTCTTACTGCAGGTGCTGCTGAGGTCGGGACAGCAGTCATTGAGCTGTTTGCAGACCTCATCACAAAAACAGCCTCTGAAACAGTTGTAGTTCAAGCCATTGTAGCATAGAGTCGGATGTGAACACGTCTCTATAGGAGCAGTGCAGATGACACGTCAATCCTCAGTACACTCACTTATTCCAGCTTGCTAAAGACACTAGCACACAGAAGGTGTTTGATGTTTCAGGTATTTGGATGAAACTGAATGTTGCCTTTTAAGAAAAACCTTATTGTAAATACTTAATATTTTATTAGAAGTAGGGTTATTATCGTAAATTAAACCAAATCCTTAAATTATATATATATATATATAATAGGTTAATTTCCAAGAAAATATTTTTTATGTTCATTTAGTTTAAGTTAAAGTATTAAAATAAGTAAAACTTAAATAAATAAAAACAACTACTTTTAAAATGAAAACAAAATAAAAAAATGTATATATAATTTTATATATAATGTAATATAAAAACTTTAGTAGTATTTCAATTAGAAAATTAAAAAGTATTTATAAATTATGTAAAAAAAAAAAAACATTTCATATATGGTGAACAAGTATGGAAATGGGATGAAAAAGGACACCAGGATACCACCACTGAGAATAGGACTGTAAATACAAATTCTTTTGTCATTTATGATAAGAATTTATAGTAGTCACACAGACGGACCAATCTCACTTATTTAATAAAAGTTGCCCTCAAAAGGTAAATGCAATATTTTACACCAAATTTACATAAAATCTAGTTTCTAGGAGGTTGGTCACATCACTGAGGTCACTATTATCTGTTGTAACTGAAATTAGAGAGTTAAACATTAATAAAGAGCCACAGAGCTCTGTCTGAGCAAGACATGGTTTATACACAACAAGAACAAGGAAATATTTCTGTGCATGGATGCTTTTCTCTAGTGGAATTAAACTGCATGTTTAATCACGTACAAGTTTAGAGTTAGTTACTACTGCAATATTACATTTAAATATTCAGGATTTTGCCTCACATGTTGGTGGACTGACTGTAGTTGTAGTCCTGGCAGTCAGTGGTGTAGGTAATGTGATGTGGTAATTGTAGTTGGTGCTGGAGTAGGTGATGTTGTAGTTGAAGTTGGTGCTGGTGTAGGTGTTGTAGTAGTAGTAGTAGTAGTAGTAGTCGGTGTAGGTGGTGTTGTAGTTGAAGTTGGTGCTTGTGTAGGTGTTGTAGTAGTAGTAGTAGTAGTCAATGTAGGTGGTGTAGTAGTTGTAGTTGGTGGTGGTGTAGGTGATGTTGTAGTCGGTGCTGGTGTAGGCGGTGTTGCAGTTGGTGTTGGTGTAGGTGTTGTTGTAGTAGTTGTAGTCAGTGGCGGTGTATTTGGTGTTGTAGTCGATGCTGGTTTAGGTGGTGTTGTTGTAGTAGTTGGTGCCAGTGTAGGTGGTGTTGTAGTTGTAGTCGGTGCCGGTGTAGGTGGTGTTATAGCTGTAGTCGGTGCTGGTGTAGGCAGTGTTGTAGTTGTTGTTGGTATTGGTGTAGGTGGTGTTGTTGTAGTTATAGACGGTGCCAGTGTAGGCAGTGTTGTAGTTGTAATTGATGCCAGTGTAGGTGGTGTTGTAGTTGTAGTCGGTGCTGGTGACGATGGTGTTGTTGTAGTAGTTGTAGTTGGTGCTGTTGTAGATGGTGTTGTTGTAGTAGTTGTAGTTGGTGGTGGTGTTGTAGCTGTAGTCAATGCTGGTGTAGGCGGTGTTGTAGTTAGTGTAGGTGTTGTTGTAGTAGTTGTAGTCAGTGGCGTTGTATTTGGTGTTGTAGTTGTAGTCGGTGCTGGTGTAGGCAGTGTTGTAGTTGTAGTTGGTGGTGGTGTAGGTGTTGTTGTAGTAGTTGAAGACTGTGGCGGTGTTGTAGTTGGTGCTGGTGTAGGTGCTGTTGTTGTTGTAGTTGGTGTCGTTATAGATGGTGTTGTTGTTGTAGTTGTAGTTGGTGTTGTAGCTGCAGTCAGTGCTGGTGTAGATGGTGTTATTGTAGTAGCTGGTGCTAGTGTAAATGGTGTGGTAGTAGTAGTTGTAGTTGGTGCCTGTGTAGGTGGTGTTGTAATTGTAGTCGGTGCTGGTGTAGGTGCTGTTGTAGTTGGTGCTGGTGTAGGCAGTGTTGTAGTTGTGGTTGGTATTGGTGTAGGTGGTGTTGTGATTGTGGTTGGTGGTGGTGTTGTGCTTTTGTAGCTGTAGTTGGTGTAGGTATTGTTGTTGTTGTAGTCAGTGTTGTAGTTGTAGTTGGTGCTGGTGTAGGTGGTGTCGTAGTTGTAGTTGGTGCTGTTGTAGATGGTGTTGTTGTAGCAGTTGTAGTTGGTGGTGGTGTAAGTGGTGTTGTAGTTGTAGTCAGTGCTGGTGTAGGTGGTGTTGTAGTTGTGGTTGGTGCCGGAGTAGGCGGTGTTGTAGTTGTAGTTGGTTGTAGTGTAGGTGGTGGTGTAGTTGTAGTCGGTGCTGGTGTAGATGGTGTAAGGATAAAAGAAACTCAGATACTTTGATCTCCTGAGAAACAGACAATACACTGGCATCTTCAAGATACCCCACAGAGGGGTGGTGCATGAAACGCCTCTCTCACATATGCATCAGTGCCTTTTCATCTCCTCCCTCCACTTGATTCACTCAGAATGGTCAATAGTATATTGTTCTATATGAATGCAAATAAGCTTTACAGTCATGTTTGGCATCATTTGAATAGTCTCAGGGCGAGTGGTACAATGGTCTTAATCTTACAAAAGTAGACTAAAAGATCTCTAAGATCCTAAGAGTTAAGAGATACTTTGATTACTGTAGAGGGTCATTCCATGCAAATTACCTTCTGTTCCCATTGAGGTGCAAACCACCCAGGTCTCGGACCTGGGCTAATGTAAATTCTAATTGTTTGTACATGCCTCCACTTGGGGGATGTTTTTTCTTGTTTTTGTATTTAAAGGATTGCAGCAAAAGGGTCGGGGCGATTCTGTAGTCAGAGAGCCCGTAGTGTGAAGGGTGTCCACACACTTCACACTATGTATTTTTCTAAAAGGTCAGGTATGCATCTTACTCTTAGATATTTAAGAGGTTTAAAATGAATTTAAGCAAACGATTATACATAAAATATAGTGCAATCAGTTCGGACATCGCACAGTGCTCATTCAATAAATGCACAGCTAAACAGATGAGTTTTAAGTCTGCATTTAAATGTGACTAATGTTTTAGCACATCTGATCTCTTCTGGAAGCTGATTCCAACTGCGGGCGGCATAATAACTAAAAGCAGACTCCCCTTGTTTTGTGTGAACCCTTGGTGTTTCTAACTGACTCGATCCTAATGATCTGAGTGGTCTGTTAGGTTTATATTCCGTGAACATATCTGCTATGTATTTAGGTCCTAGTCCAATGAGTAATTTATAAACGAGTAAAAGTACTTTAAAATCAATCCTAAATATAACTGGAAGCCAGTGTAAGGACCTGAGGACTGGTGTAATATGCTCAGATTTTCTGGTTCTAGTCAGAATTCTGGCAGCAGCATTCTGGATGAGCTGCAGCTGTCTAATGGTCTTCTTGGGAAGGCCGGTGAGGAGACCATTACAATAGTCCACCCTGCTGGTGATAAAGGCATGAACAAGTTTCTCCAAGTCTTGACTGGAAACAAAACCTCTAATTCTTGCAATGTTTTTGAGATGATAGTATGCTGATTTAGTTACAGCTTTGACATGACTACTGAAACTAAGGTCTGTCTCCAGAATCACACCAAGATTCCTGACTTGATTTTTAGTTGTTAGACCCCTAGAGTCAAGGTATGCATTCACCTCGAGAACTTCATCTTTGTTTCCAAATACAATTACTTTTTTCCAGACATAGTATCTTCTTTTTGATATTGTGGTCGAATCTGTCTGACCTCTACATAACTTGGGGATGTGCTAATCGCCTTCCTGACATTATTGATCTTCTCAGAAAAGAAGGAAGCAAACTCATTGCATTTGCTGTCGGAGAGCATTTCACTGGCAATCTGATTTGGGGGGTTTGTCAGTCTCTCAACAGTAGCAAAAAGAGTGCGAGTGTTGTTTAAGTTACTGTTTATAAGGTTTGAGAAGAAGGTCTGCCTAGCTGTGGCTAGATCCACATTGAAAGCACAAAGGCTGTCTTTATAGATGCTATAGTGAATTTCAAGTTTCGTCTTCCACTCAGCTTTTCTGCATTGTTTTTTCATACTCTGTACTGCCATTAACAGTTGGATGTGCCAGAACTTTCTTCAGTTAAACAAGGAACAAACTGAAGTCAATGCATTTGGAAACAAAGATGAAGTTCTCAAGGTGAATGCATACCTTGACTCTAGGGGTCTAACAACTAAAAATCAAGTCAGGAATCTTGGTGTGATTCTGGAGACAGACCTTAGTTTCAGTAGTCATGTCAAAGCTGTAACTAAATCATTTCGTTAATGCATCTCTTTCTGAGACAGATCTAGATTCAGTGGTAACAGAGATCAATATATCAAAGAAAATACAGAAGTGATCAGATAGTGCTACGTCCTTAATAACAATGGATGAAATGTTTAGCGACATAGATTCCGAATGAACGAGTAAATATAAGTAAAGAGTTAACTAGAATAATCGAATGTCAGAATAATTAGAGACCGACAAACAACCAATTTGCCTTTCAACCTAAATTCGAGGTCATACTAAAATGGAACCAGATTAGATAATAAAATGGAGTCAGATTTGAGTTAAACCTAAATTGAATAACTCTGCACGCTGAAAAGACCGAACACGCAAGAAACCTTCATCCACCACTGGATACCTTCATTGGGCCAAGTGTGTGGACCTTACAATGGTGTTGTTGTAGTAGTTGTAGTTGGTGCCAGAGTAGGCAGTGTTGTAGTTGTAATCAGTGCTGGTGTAGGAGGTGTTGTAGTTGTAGTCGTAGTCAGTGCCGGAGTAGGTGATGTTGTATTTGGTGCCAGAGTAGGCAGTGTTGTGGTAGATTGAACTGTGGAATGAAAGACAATCAGAGAATCTGAAGTGTTTACAGATTGCAAAACAACTCTTGTGCAATAGTAGCGTTATTGGTGTGGTTTCAGCTGTAGAATTAAACAAAAAACAATGCAGTGTAATTATTCTATTTGTTTCTGAAACCTCTTTAGCATTTAATCATCATTCCTGATGGTTCTTAAAATCTCTCAAAGCAATTAAAATCAATGAAATCAGTGGTGGATCTAATTTTGTATTGAAAACTATATTAAAATCTGACACAGATTAAAATTCATCTTATGTGAATGTTATCTGTTAAGGTTAAGCAGCTGATTGTGGTGAGCAGACAGCCGATCAGAAGAACAGTGGGAGCCATCCTGCAGATTCAGAGTATGTCAGACCTCTGCCATTGATCTTCTGACTTGCAACTTCTCTGTGACTCCTTATTTAATGGTCCGGATCGTTTCCTCATAACCCATCATGTGTTATGCCTCCTGCTGAAATGCACTGCTGCCAGAGACAGATAACTACCAAAAGCATGAAGGAAATGTTTTTTTTTTAATCTGTTTTTTATCAGATTTGTTTTACTGAAGTAGTGCAAAGTGGGCCAAATCATGTTCCATTTTTGTGTATGAATGTTGGTAGATCATGTGGTCATTCAGTGTGTTCACACTGCCATCACAGGTTGAGCTCAGGAACTGATCACCCGGGTTTGGAGACATTCACAGACGTCTGTTGTGCTGTTCTGTCTCATGTCATCAAACTCATCGGAAGGCTTGATAGCAGTTCTTCTTTCTGGCACCTCTCCATCTGTGGTCAAATGCCTCTAAACATCGAACAAGAGAGAGAACAAAGTGCCTTAGTGAACCTGCTAAATCATCCACCTACTTTGCAAATACTCTCTCTCTCTCTCTCTCTCTCTCTCTCTCTCACACACACACACACACACACGCACGCATAGTAGCACACACACACTACTTACTAGCCTCATATACAAAGTTCTGGGACATTTGCATCCAAACCTCACAGCATAGAGCTTCCTCATGAACTGAACACCTCACGCATTGTGGTAAAGTCCAATTATTTATATTTATTTAATGAATTGCATGGTAAACATTTAGGAATCCAGACAGAGAAAAATAAACATACAGCAATAGACAGGAATCTCCACCCAAAAAGCAAACTCAGATCTCACTTTCCATAGTTTGCATCAAACATAAACATTGAATTTTTTATCTTTAATGTTAAACATACAAGCATTGTATGTATCAGCAATTGCAGTGCTTTTGTTGAACCGTCACCATAAATAATCAGATCTCATATTAAAATAGTAAAAGTCCAGTAGCGATGTCTGTTCCTCTTGGCTGATTTCTGTCTCAATCACACGGTGATACCGACTCAATTCTTGTGACCTCAAAAGAGTTGATGTCATTATGATACCTTCTTAAGTAATTCTCCACCAAAGTGGCAACCTGAGAAAAAAAAGATGACAGGAAGTGAGAAAACTGCAGGCCCAGAAAATCACAGTAAAAATTTACTTTTATGATTCAGAACAAAAAACAAGCAATAATGGAGACATATCAGACACAGAATTCTAATTCAGCCAATAGAATCACTTTGGGACCTAAAAGAGATGTGACGGCCCACCTGTCTCGACTGTAGAACGACTGAAGTTTCATGAATTTGGCTAGATGTTAATGTTTTGTTTTATAGTTTGACAAATATTGACAAATACTTAAAACTGTGTAGTTTCCCATCACCAGCAAAGTACATTTAGCATGTAGTGCAAGTATGTGAACTGGACGCAGTCAAACAGTCAGAAACGCTCCTTTCACCTGAAGCAGTGCAGCCTGACGCTCTTCTTCAGTGGATGACTCCTCGGCCAAAACCTCCACCTCCAGATTAGTGAGTAACGTCAGAACATCTGTGAAATTCCAGAAAATCACAGTAAAAATTTACTTTTATGATTCAGAACAAAAAACAAGCAATAATGGAGGATTTCTAATCAGACACAGAATTCTAATTCAGCCAATAGAATCACTTTGGGACCTAAAAGAGATGTGACGGCCCACCTGTCTCGACTGTAGAACGACTGAAGTTTCATGAATTTTGCCAGATGTTAATGTTTTGTTTTATAGTTTGACAAATATTGACAAATACTTAAAACTGTGTAGTTTCCCATCACCAGCAAAGTACATTTAGCATGTAGTGCAAGTATGTGAACTGGACGCAGTCAAACAGTCAGAAACGCTCCTTTCACCTGAAGCAGTGCAGCCTGACGCTCTTCTTCAGTGGATGACTCCTCGGCCAAAACCTCCACCTCCAGATTAGTGAGTAACGTCAGAACATCTGTGAAATACCCAAACATCACAGCACTCAGTAAGTTCAAATACACTGCATTATGTATACACACACACACACACGCCTGTTGTCTTGGCTATCTAAATGGGCACATACTAAAACAAACTTCATTTACTTGAACTTCCAAAAAGATGAACTCCTGGTGAGATCCTTCACACATGCACTAGTAAATTACCTTTGGGTGGAGCTGTAGTGGAGTTGGCGGGTGGAGCTGTAGTGGAGTTGGTGGGTGGAGCTGTAGTGGAGTTGGCGGGTGGAGCTGTAGTGGGGTTGGCGGGGGGGGCTGTAGTGGAGTTGGCAGGTGGAGCTGTAGTGGAGTTGGCAGGTGGAGCTGTAGTGGAGTTGGCAGGTGGAGCTGTAGTGGAGTTGATGGGTGGAGCTGTAGTTGGGGTAGTGAAATCTATGGACGAAGTAACAGATACTATGTACATTATAGTATTTAAGAGGACGCAGGATTCATCATGCAATAAATACAATATTGATTACACTGACTTCAATGCAAGAAACAATTAAATCAGGAACAGACTACTTAAAAAACAATCTTCTCAATCTCTCAACATACTTCAGCTCAAAGAGTGCTTCTCAATAAACAACGCATAAACATCTCTTTATCTGTGTATGTGGGTTCTTACTGCAGGTGCTGTTGAGGTCGGGACAGCAGTCATTGAGCTGTTTGCAGACCTCATCACAAAAACAGCCTCTGAAACAGTTGTAGTTCAAGCCATTGCAGCACAGAGTCGGATTTGAGCACGTCTCTATTGGAGCAGTGCAGACATCAGTATACACTCACTAATATTATTCTAACATTATAAAGACACTAGAAGATTTCTAAAGTTTCACATGCTTGTAAGAAAATAACATTGTCTTCTATGAAACTTTTTTTTTTTGTAAATAAGTCAATATTTTATAAGTATTTTATAAAAAAAAGTACTGGAACACCATCATTGAAACAAAAAGTCTGCTGACAAGAATTTATAACCAGTTACAATCATGTTTCTCATTATTTCTCTTTTGCTGCATCATAATGATTTGTTAATTCAGAATATAGTCAAATATTGCATATATGGACATGCTATATGGACATGTTTGGAGAACTTAACTATTGAAAATATAGCCTTTTAACTATTTTATTTATTTAAAAATAACATTAATCATGCAGAACGTTAGTAAAACGATCCTATCTCCCAATCTCTGTTTTATTTAATTTTTTTAAACATGTCTCTGACTTATTTTTCATTCATCAGTGTGATGTCTCGCATTTTTAAATGCAAAAGCGCGTTCTGTGTGGATGTCCTTTAACATGATATATAATAATTTAAAGAAATAGAAAACATACCTGTTAGTGGCAAAATGTTTGTGCTGTTTTTCACTATGAAAGGGGACAGAGGTGCAGATTTATTAAGATTTCTTATAGAAATGTTCAGTATATGTGCAGTATTGTATTATTCTTTTAATCGCAGTGATGCTCTTTACTCTTGTATTATACAATAAAACACTCAACACAGTCTGATTACTGAACTTGCACTGTTCTTATATGAGGTTGTTAACACACAGTAAGTGACTGATTTCAGCACAGATTAATCAAATATGGGTTTTGTATGAATATTTCTGAATACCTGTGAGGCAGGTGGGTTTGAAATCAGGGCAGCAGTCTTTTAATCTCAGACAAGCAACATCACAAAAACAATTCAAGCGGTTACAGCTGTCATTCCTTCCAGAGCAGCACAGATCTGGACTCGCACAACTTCCATCTATGACAGAAAATTAAAAAAACATCAGTTAATGTAATTTCACACCAAATAGTAGAAGATATGCCATAGTGAATTAATCATACGAACAAACAAGAAACACTCACACAATGGAGCCTGAGGAGTTGTTGCATTCGTTGTAGTCGCATTAGGTGATGTGGTAGTTGCATTAGGCGCCATGTTGGTTGCGTTGGGCGCCATGGTGGTTGCGTTGTGCGCCATGTTGGTTGCGTTGGGCGCCATGTTGGTTGTGTTGGGCGCCATGGTGGTTGCGTTGGATGACATGGTGGCTGTGTTGGGCGCCGTGTTGGTTGTGTTGGGCGCCATGTTGGTTGTGTTGGGCACCGTGTTGGTTGCGCTTGGCGCCGTGGTGGCTGTGTTGGGCGCCGTGTTGGGCGCCATGTTGGTTGCGTTGGGCGCCATGTTGGTTGTGCTTGGCGCCATGGTGGCTGTGTTGGGCACTGTTTTGGTTGTGCTGGGCGCCGCGGTGGCTATGTTGGGCGCCGTGTTGGTTGCGCTGGGCAACATGGTGGTGCTAGGTGATGTGTTAGCCCCGTTGGGCAAAATGGAATTTGCACTAGTTGCGTTGGGCAATACATTAGTTGCGTTGTTAGTTGCATTAGGTGATGCAGTAACAGCATTAATTGATGTGGTAGTTTGAGCTGTGGAATGAAGGAAAAAATATTTATGAACCGAGAATTTGAAGCATTTACATTTTGACTGTGCAGTGTCATTATTCTGAAACGTCTTTAGCAATGAATTTTAATCACTCCTGATGGCGCTTCTCAAAATCTCTCAATGAGATTCAAATGAGTGGAACTAATTCTCTAATGAAAACTGTATCAAAATCTTACATACATACTGTAACAGCGCAGATGATGTGAATGTTACCTGTGGTCAAGCAGCTGATTGTGGTGAGCAGACAGCCGATGAGTAAAACCGCGGGAGCCATCCTACAGGTTCAGTGTGTGATCTGTGATCTTCTGACTTGTACCTTCTCATTTTTGTGCTCCGGACTGTTTCCAGAGTCCAGCCCTCCACCGACACACACAGATGTCAGTAACAGATAAAACAAAAACATCTCTTCTCAGTTAATGTGCGTGACTGATCACAGATCTCTCAGTTTATCCTGAAATACTGGTTTCTTTTATGATGCTATTAAAATATCCAAATGCCTGGTGAAAATTTCCAGGCTGTGACAGTGTGCAGGACTGTCTTTCTATTTCATTGACAGTGTCCTACACACCTGTATTAGACTTATTTACACGTTACTATTAAAAATAACAAACCCGAATAATAAATAAATGCCTTATTTGACTTTCTAGTTCTTATTTCAGGCTATGCAATCATGTACTCGCCCTCATGTTGTGCCAAACCCGTACAAATTTTTGATTGGTGCATAAAAGGTGAATTTAAGGACATCCTTACATATAATGAAAGCGTTGAGCTCTAAAATAGGAGAAAAGCATTATAAAATAACTTGAAAATAGTACTTACCACTTGCATGCTATTCTCCAAGCCCAAGTTTGTGGTCAAAAATAAATTAATACTATTATTCATCAAGGATGTATTAAATTGATTAAAAGTGATTAAGACATTTATAATGTTACAAAAGATCTCTATTTCAAATAAATGCTGTTTTTTAACTTTCTGTTCAAAATCCTGAAAAAATGTATCATGGTTTCCACAGAAATATGAAGCAGCGCAGCTGTTTTCAGCATTGATAATAAGTATCAAATTATTGATAATTATATTAGAATGATTTCTGAAGGATCATGAGACACTGAAGACTGGAGTAATGATGCTGAAAATTCAGCTTTGATCACAGAAATAAATTACATTTTACTATATGTTCATATAGAACCCAGCTATTTTATATTGTAATAATATTTCTATATTTTTACTGTATTTTTGATAAAATAAATACAGCCTTGGTGAGCATTAGAGACTGCTTTCAAAATCAATAAATCTCTTAGCATCCCCAAACTCTTGAAACTAGTTTATACGAAACTGACCTTTTCAGACAAAAATGGGATTCATACAAAAATATAATTTGATATTACATGAGAATGAATAAACATTTATGTCCATTTATGTATTTCAAATATGTAAGACTTAATAATTTAGGGGAGAGCGGGGTGAGTTAAGCCGATTTTTACTTAGGCCGTGTTTAAAGCAAACACATGACAGCAATGGGTCCAACTTAAATATCTACATACATTTCTGGATGTGGTGCATCCTTGGGAATAACCACTTTGGATCTAAAATAAACTGCTTTCAGAATATGGCTTTCCAAAAAAAAGTGGTCTCTTGGCTCAACTTGCCCCCAGTGAGGGGTAAATTGAGCCACATGGAGTTAAATTGTGCCACTGATTATGCTGAACATTTTTTACCTCGTGCTATATCAAAGGAAGAGAAATTCAATAAAAATTACTTCTTAAAATCTATGTGTGAGCCTTGTGATGGACTGGCCATCCATGCAGGGAGTTCCTGTGGCTCAAGACCCTGGGTTAGGATCCAGCTCCCCACGACCCTAATAAAGACATAGAATGGATGTAGGGATGACTTCTTAAAAGCTTTATTTAAAGATACAGTTCAAAACTCTGAAGGCGTTTTTTTAATTATTAAAAATTTCAGAACAAAAAGTTCAAATTGAAAAATTCTAAATCAAAATCATGTTTGGTGTAAAATGAATGAAATATAGAATTGCAGTAAAATAATACTTTATAATCATAAGAAGGGGGGGAACACTGGCTCACCTTACCCCAGGACATGTGACTCAAATTACCCCACTCCTATCATTTTAACAAACTTGTATCATCCAGCAGTTTAGAGCTAACACGTTTGGTGTAAAATTAATGAAAATATAGAATTCAGTAAAATAATACTTTATAATCATAAGAAGGGGGGGGAACACTGGCTCACCTTACCCCAGGACATGTGACTCAAATTACCCCACTCCTATCATTTTAACAAACTTGTATCATCCAGCAGTTTAGAGCTAACACCATGCTAACATTATAGCCTCATATTATAACCTCCTAAAGCACAAACACGTGTAATATTTTATTTATTTATTTATTTTGTAGATTTGTCTGTAACTGTTCAGGCACAAGAGTGCTTGAACATACAAAAATCACTTTGAACAGCAAAAAAAAAATTTTTTTAACCTAAATGTAGTTACCAAGTATTCCATGGGCCTCTCTCCATCACATGGTGAGTAAAATGCTTAAATCTTCAAATATGTTTGGTCATACCACCTTCCAGATAACAGGGAATTGCTCACACTGGCTTAGCAAAATGTTGGAAAGAATTTTGATCAGATATGTTTTCAGACGGTGATAAAGCAAGTAAATATTTACAGTATGTTTGTAAGCAAAACTTCTGGTTTTACTTGCTCCATCAAAATCAAAACCAACAATCCAATAGCTACAGTTTCACCAAGTATTATCAAAGAGAAGCTGCTGGTTTCTGTATTAAAATAATGTGTTGCCTTTACAAACTGGACCAATTAATGGTTCAGATGTGTGTATGAATGTTGGTAGATCATGTGTGTTCACACTGCCATCAACAGGTTGAGCTCAGAAAGGGTTTGGAGACATTCACAGACGTCTGTTGTGCTGTTCTGTCTCATGTCATCAAACTCTGTTCCTCTGAAAGGTTTGATAGCAGTTCTTCTTTCTTCCACCTCGCTGTCTGTGGTCAGATGCCTCTAAACATCAAACGAGAGAGAGAACAAGGTGCTTCAGTGAACTCCGAGCCGGTCGAAGGTCTTTCTGTTATTAACAGGGATAATCAGCTACCTGCTAAATCATCCACCTGCTATGCAAATACTCAAACACACACACATACCTCCAGCACGCTACTTACTGGCCTCATATACAAAGTTCTGGGAGATTTGCATCCAAACCTCACTGCAGAGAGCTTCCTGATGAACTGAACACCTCGTGCATCATGGTAAAGTACAATTATTTCTATTTAGTTGCATGTTAGACATTCAGGAATACAGATGAAGATGAAATTAACATGTGATTGGTGTTTGAGCAGGTTTCAGATGCTACGAACACTGTTTTATATGTGAACATCAATGTAATCATAATTTGGGGTGGCAACGTCTAGTGTCATTTATTACCTGGAATTGATGTCAGATACTGTATGCATCATATACTTTTCAGAAAGGTTAGGTAACTTCTACATTTAAATTTCTGCTTTCTCTACTTTAACACGGTACTGTTTCCGCTCCTCATTCGCAGTGAATAAAACGCCACATTGTTCTGATGCAACTGAAGCACCTATCTGATAAAAACCGGAAAATTGCACCGTTTCAGCTTCCTCTTATCTAGTCATCCCAGTAACGACACTATTATGTTTTGTGCTGTGAATATACACTTATTTTTCTACTTTTGTTTTCAAGATGGCACTTAATCTCTTAAACTACTGATATCTATGCCTTCACCTTTGGTCAAAACATTACTAAACATGTTTGTATACCCCTAAAAAGTACAACATTGCTTTTATCCGTTAAATTTTTAAAGTCATCTGCTGTGTTTTCCTCTGAAGTATGTGTACGAACAGAAGAGAAGTAAATAACCTACAGTATTCATCGATGTGTGTTTCGAACCACCCTGTTGAAAAAACCAGCATATGCTGGTTAGGTATGTTTTGATGCTGGGATGCTGGTTGAAGCTGGTCTATGCTGGTCCTTTGCTGGTTTAAACTAGTCCTTTGCTGGTTTATCCTGGTCCTTTGCCAGCATATGACCAGCATAAACCAGCACATGACCAGCATAAACCAGCACATGACCAGCATAAACCAGCACATGACCAGCATAAACCAGCACATGACCAGCATAAACCAGCACATGACCAGCATAAACCAGCACATGACCAGCATAAACCAGCACATGACCAGCATAAACCAGCACATGACCAGCATAAACCAGCACATGACCAGCATAAACCAGCACATGACCAGCATAAACCAGCACATGACCAGCATAAACCAGCACATGACCAGCATAAACCAGCACATGACCAGCATAAACCAGCACATGACCAGCATAAACCAGCACATGACCAGCATAAACCAGCACATGACCAGCATAAACCAGCACATGACCAGCATAAACCAGCACATGACCAGCATAAACCAGCACATGACCAGCATAAACCAGCAAAGGACCAGCTTAAACCAGCATCCCAGCGTCAAAACATACCTAACCAGCATATGCTGTTTTTTTCAACAGGGTGAGATAAGCAGTCGTGTGATTATGAGTGTCGACGAATTAAATATTTATATTTATAATATTACACACGAAGTAAAATGTTCCTTCGCTATGTAGCATTTCTACACTCTCCATCCATATATATATATTTACATAATCTTTGAATATCCGGGAAGTGTTTAACAAAACCAGCTAGCAAAGATCAATATTGTTCTTGTTAGACTTTGAGCCTGAGAGTTTTGGTCACGCACTGTATTGCTTCTTTATTTTTAGAGTTTCTTTGGGAAGTTGAAAACATCTGTACTGTAAGTACTAAAGTCTTTTTTCATCAAACGTTACATTTTTCGCCTGTACACCTTACATAACTGTCTAATTTACTTGTTATTTTTCATTTGTACAGACATAGCGGACCACCAGCTCCACCCAGGAGAACAGGTGCTTTCATGACAAGCCATACCTGTGAAAAAACATAAGATAAAAACGTCTATAGAACAAAATATTCATGTACTTTAACAGCAACATTAAGATTTTAGGTTAAAATAAAGGTATAAGGGGGTCATTTGTGGCATGGTATTTATTATTTTAATCGTTTTGTATATCAAAGCTCGAGTTGAAGCTGCTTCATTGAGCCCCTCATCAGTGGACAGCAAGCCAAATAAGTTTACACACAATTTCCTTAATATTATATGGGCAAACAAACTCATTAAATACATATAAGAATAATGCACAGATGTGACCCTGGAGCAGAAAAGCAGTGTTAAGTCGCTGGGGTATATTTGTAGCAATCGCCAACAATACATTGTATGGGGCAAAATTATAAATTTTTCTTTTATGCCAAAAATCATTAGGATATTAAGTAAAGATCATGTTCCATGAAGATATTTTGTAAATGTCCTACTGTAAATATATTAAAACTTAATTTTTGATTAGTAATATGCATTGCTAAGAGCTTCATTTGGACAACTTTAAAGATGATTTTCTCAATATTTAGATTTTTTTGCACCCTCAGATTCCAGATTTACAAATAGTTGTATCTCGGCCAAATATTGACCAATAAACCTGACAAACCATACATTAATGGAAAGCTTATTTATTTAGCTTTCAGATGATGTATAAATCTCAATTTTGAAAAATTTAGCCTTATGACTGGTTTTGTGCTCCAGGGTCACATATAAGAATAATAATGCATGTTTGGCAGAACTATATACAAAAGCGAAAACAAGTTAAAACAGCGGTGAAAAGCAGCTGCATCAATGTGGAAAAAACATGAATAGAAAAAATTTAAATAAATACTATATAGGGCCTATAAACAACACATCAAGTGTATTAAAAATAAACAAATACACATATAAAAATAACTAGCCTATATATACAGACCCTTTTAAAAGGCAGGTTAGTCAAATTTGATGCTATATTGAATTTAACGGGGATGAAAATGAGGCTGTGAGCAAGGTCATAGTCTGATATATTTTACACATATCTGTTACGGGGCTGACGAGACGAGAGGCGTGCGGATCCATGTGCAAGCTTTATTTAAAGCAGAAGAGGTCAGAAACACAGGCAGGGTCGAACAATGGCAAACAGGTATATGGCGGGAAAGACACAAGAATAATCCTACACTGTAAAAAAAAATTCTGTGGTTGCCAGAATAATTTTGTAAAAAATACAGAAAAACAGTAAACACATTTACGGCCAAAAACTGTCAACTGTAATTTACAAACATGAAAATTTGAATGTAAACCAGTAAATTCAACAATGCACACTGCTATTAAAATCTGTTTTGTACCTTTAACATACTGACAACCACCATAATAATGCAGGTGGTAAAAGAGAAAGCCACATGAAGAATCAAAGCTCATCACAAGTAGCTTCGCCACAAGCAGAAGTATATACTAATATACAGAAGGTGCACAGAGTCATTCATGCAAACACAAAACACCATCATGGTAACACACATGATACTTAAATAATGCATTCAACTTTCATTAAACAACAGATGTAACATAAAGCCCAAATATACATAACTAATAACAAAAATGATAAAAAAACATGATTATTTAAACAAAATATTTTCAAATGTGTAGTGTCATGCAGGGAATTCTGGGAATATCAGTTTACAGTTTTTGACTGTAAATTATACATTGATTTGTTATTTTTACTTCTAAAAACTGTAAAAATTAACAGCATTTTACTGTAAAATTACATGAAATGTCTGGTTAGATATTTTACAGTTTTTCCCTGTATATAGTACGGGAGCTTACTGTTAACCTATTAACAGTTTTTTTCCGTAGCGTTTTTACAAAATTTTACAGTTAAAATTACACTTATTTTTTACAGTGTAGGGCTAGCGTAGGTCAACGATCGGCGAGCAGAATCAAAAGGGCGAGACTAGAGGGATAAATCCAGGAAAACAGGCAAAGATCAGAAACCAAGAAAACAGACAGGACAAGACTAGGCTAGGACTGGGAAACTAACGAGGGCTCTGTAAATAGCTATCACTGCTGGCGATAAGCGCATACAATACTCGGCCGGTTGATAGGAGTCAGATTGAGTGATATATAGTGAATGTGTGATTGGATACAGCTGTGTGCAATCAGTGCTGTGTGCAATCAGTGCTGTGTGCAATCAGTACAATGGATGATGGGATATGAAGTCTGGGATGATATGCAACAGTTTGTGCAGTGCGAGAGTCAATGTAATGGAAAGGGTGACCTCTGATGGCAAACAGATGGAAGTTCATGGACCGGATTCGTGACAATATCTATATAAAAACATGTAGCATTAAAGGGATAGTTCACCCAAAAATGAAAATGCTGTCATCATTTACTCACCCTCATGTCGTTCCAAACTTGTATGAGTTGCTTTCTTGTGTTGAACACAAAAGAAGATATTTTGAAGATTGCTGGTAATCAAACAGTTGGTGGTTGCCATTGACTTCCATAGTATTTTTTTCCTACTATGGAAGTCAATGGCAACCACCAACTGTTTGATTAGCAGCAATCTTCAAAATATCTTCTTATTAATGTTAATGTTGGTTAAATGCATTATTACTGACATTAAAGAACAGAGTAGGAAGGTACATTAGTGAAGGTAAATGTTCACCTAACAAACCGTTCTGTGCACTTTGATTTACTGCGTGTGGATCTTTGTAACAGGCTGGTAAGTTCATTTACCTTTTTACAAATCTCACTCATGCAATATTTTAAATCACTAATTTACCTTAGTAATATTGAAATCATTTATTAATATTAACCAAAAGATGTAAAATATTGTTAATCATGGTAGTTATTCTTGACAGCTAATGCAATAGGCTAATATTAACAAATGAAAATAGTACTTTGTTGAGTGTTGATAATCAAAGTTGTATTTGCGCTTGAACTGAAAAATACATAGGCCTACAAAAGTATGCAAAGTTATTTTACATTTGATTATTCAGTTTCTGTACCTGAACATGTACAAACTCAAAAACCTAAAGCATTGTTTAATTTTCATCTTTGTCCTATTTATTTATTTGTGCTATTGCTTATCTTTCGTTCATTTGTTCGTATTTACTGACTGTTCACTTGTCTTCAGTTGGAATCGAGAATTGTAAAATTGAACTGATATCTATAATTTTGGTAACAAAAACAATGATAACAAAACTATTTTATTTTTTGTGGCAGGGCAAGTAAAAATCAAGTAAAAAAGCCCTTATGGCCAATTCACATAAATGTGAATCTTCAGCTGCCTCACGATTTGATTCGATTATAATTATAATGCATCACAATGCATCTTTTCCTCCAATTCTTTAATTAATAATAATTACTATAGTAATAATCACAATAAAGCTCTTTTTGTTATTTTACCTTTATTTAAAATAAAAACAAAGATGCAAACAAAAAAAACAGTAGAGGAAATACAACAGTGTCATGGTTCTGATGAGGGATGAAGCGAGGACTCAATTGCAGGATGATGGGCTTTTATTAATTTATTAATAATTTGCTGTGCCAGCAAAGCGTTAGTGATGTGAAGTTCGGATAATTTTACTGACTCGGATCTTTGAATCTCGTTCAGCAAAATAAACGCATCTTTTTTTCAAGTCGTTTCGTTCATTTCAGCAGAATATAATTGAAATGCTACATGTTAATATCCAAATTCCTCAGCACATCTACTTACGCAAACATTGATCACATTTAGAATAAGTCAAAACTAAGCAGTCTGTACCGGAAAAAGAAATGATTGGTTCACCTCTCGAGTCTTCAGGTCCGAGTCGTTCTTTCTTTTGTCACGTGACTGCTTCCCGGATCAGTATCCTGTAATGTTGTGTTATGTTTAGGAAATATCAAAGTGATTTTCCCCATCATACGCATAAAGTTTAAAGCATTAACCAACTCTTCAGTACCACATTCAATGTTTGGAAAAGAAATTTGCAAATTTATAAATTGTAAGAAATAAAAAGATGAACTAATAATAATGTCTATTATTAGTAAACTATAGGATATTGTACATGTGCGGTCAACACAAAATGAACAAATCACTCTCTGAGACAACTCGTCGATCCCGAGTCATATTAAAGATTTGTTCAAGAATGACCGATCACTATCAAATATGGCGCTGGAGTTTTGGCGCATTCGCGCGCATTTTCGGCATCGGCACTTTCTCTCGCATTCTGTCATCCCAAAGTGCTTTGAACAGTAAAACAGCGAGAGCACCAAAGACGTTAATAATCAAAAATCAACCATTCTGCTTTTTTATGACTTATTTTCTGCGTTTCTCTTGAACGCGGGTTTTTTTTGAGGAAGGTATTGAATCAACTCAAGTTCCCAACATGCACCGCGGCATATATCCAGTTACCTGTGTTACTCTTTTTATGTTTATCGTTTTACAGTTTACACTGTTGTTGTATTTGTTGTCACTATTATTTATTTGTCGTGGCGAATCTTAAGATTTTCTATTTATTTTTTAGTTGTCACCATTAATGTGATATGTTAAAGGGATAGTTCACCTTCACGTCCCGGTCCCTATTGACTTGCATAGTGTTTTTTTCTCTCCATACAATGGAAGTCAATGGGGACCAGCAACTGAAGGCGAGCTATCCCTTTAAAAATTGAGGTTCTTGCGCCGGTGGTATGTTTTTCCAAAAATTGGTTTATCGACCGTAATAAAACACAAAAAAAGACATGTTAACGTCAGAATTAAATGCAATATTGTATTGAGCTGTAGAATTTTCCTGTAGTTTCATATTTAGTGTGATCTCATTACAACTCTTCAATACTTTGCAGATAACAGCTCTGGATATGGCTGGCCAGAAGGCGAATTTGTAAGAATTGAGCAAATATCACTTGTTTAAAATACACAGACAAGGTTAAAAGTTGTGGGAACATTCATATTTCCTGTTGTATCTCCAGGAGGTATCACTTCCTTACCGTACTAATAGATAGCAGCTGATTTGTCATCTTGATGAGCATCTATTGTCCATCAGTCTTCTCTGAGAGCTGTGATGTCAACAGTTTACTAGTATAAGAAAATCAATCCCACATCACCCAATTACATGATCCCATTCCCAGAACCACTCATACAAATGGTTGGCACCCCACATTTTGAATGGGCGTCAATGGAAAGAGATGTTTCCCTTGCCCCTTATTTGGCTAATCTGAACTGGTAATTAATATACCATAAGGCCATCATCATCATTCAGTATAACTGTTTACCTCTCGTGACCTAATTATTGAAGCATATGTGCTGTTATATTTCATTATTTGACATATCTGAACAATCCTGACCATTTTGTGTTCATTAATCTGTACATTTTTAGGACGAGGAAGATTGTGATACATATGAAGCTCCACCATGTGAACGTCCCACCATTAAAGTCCAACCGCGCCAAGTAGAGGAGAATGTTTACCTGGGGTTATTGAAGCATATGAGCTGTTATATTTCATTATTTGACATCTTTTAACACATCTGAACAATCCTGACCATTTTGTGTTCATTAATCTGTACATTTTTAGGATGAGGAAGATTGTGATACATATGAAGCTCCACCATGTGAACGTCCCACCATTAAAGTCCAACCGCGCCAAGTAGAGGAGAATGTTTACCTGGGTATCTATCTATCTATCTATCTATCTATCTATCTATCTATCTATCTATCTATCTATCTATCTATCTATCTATCTATCTATCTATCTATCTGCATTAATAATGCTGATAAATAAAAATAAAAATATTTTAGTGTCTAATGTAGCATTTGTTTTTCTTTAGGTTATCCGGATCGAAACCCGAACCCTGTTACTCCCAAAAGGCAGGCAGCACCGCCGCCACGACCGGCCAAGATCACCCCGATAGGGAAAAGCATGGTAAAACATCTAAATTACTGCAATATCTGTGTCTTAGCCTTTATTGTGAGTTTATTTCACAGAAGAGGCTTGTGTAGCTTTTAGATTCAGCTGTGTGTTTCTTTTGCTTCTAGAAGCCAGAGCCACCTCACGACCCTCTATCTATCTATCTATCTATCTATCTATCTATCTATCTATCTATCTATCTATCTATCTCGTAATCAAGTTACAAATGGATTGGTTATCTTTGCATGGGATGTAAGAAAATATTTTACCAGGGAAAAACTATTTACATGTAATTAGTTTTATATTTTTCACTAATATGTTATAGGAATTAAAAGGGTCATATGATGCTGTTAAAAAGAACATTATTTTGTGTATTTGGTGTAGTGAAATGTATAAACATAAAACCATGTCTGCATTTGTGATCGGAGAAATGACAAACAACAAGCGCTACTCTACACTGCCCAAAACAGCCGGCATTGTAGTCTACTCTCCCAGGATCAGGAAACAGTCCTCCATAAAATGTGCTGCACACATCTGAATATTTGGGTTGAAGTGTTCTGGAACAGTGTTGTAAATACAACTTAACCACTGATTTCTAGTCGTGTCCTCTTTTGGAAGACCAAACAAAGTAGTTTCGCTTTCACAACGAAACACACAG
>NW_015505887.1:281130-298177 GCF_001515645.1 Sinocyclocheilus grahami | reverse complement strand
GCCTTCTTTCTTTGCGTGAACATTTGGGCGGCGTTATGCAAATCTTCCCACATAGTGATGTAGACATGTGGGGGCGTGTTAGAACGAGCCGTTTTAGGTAGGCGTGGCTGACCCTTAACTTTTATAAAGAATATCTCTTTGGATTTGAGACTTTAGTCTTTGCAATTTTACAGATCTTCTTTATGCACCAAGAGCTTGTAACACTCCAAAGAGAAAGGATACATTGAAATCGCATCATATGACCCCTATTAAGTATGCTGAATTCATGTTTAAGGTCATAATATTTTAATGATTTAGTGTCTAATGCAGTGTTTCTTTTCTCAGGTTATCCAGATCGAACCCCAAACCCTGTTATTCCCAAAAGACAGGCAGCACCGCCGCCACGACCAGCCAAGATCACCCCGATAGGGAAAAGCATGGTAAAACATCTAAATTACAGCAATATCTGTGCCTTAGCCTTTAATATATGTTCATTAAACAAAATAGGTGTGTATAGCTTTTGGACTCAGTTGTGAGTTTCTTTTTCTTCTAGAAGCCAGAGCCGCCTCACGACCCAGAGGAGTTTTACATCGACCCCAGTGACAGCAAACGTGAGTCTCTGAAACAAGCACATAAATTAAGAAAAGAAAGACTTTTTTTGATGCAGGACATTTATTTGATCAAAAATACAGTAAAAACAGTTAAATATTATTACAATTTAAAATAGCTGTTTTCTGTGTGAGTCTATGTTAAAATGTAATGTATTTCTGTGATGCGCAGCTGTATTTTCAGCATCATTACTGCAGTCTTCAGTGTCACATGATCTTCAGAAATCATTCTAATATGCTGGTTTGCTGCTCAAGAAACATTTCTGATTATCATCAATGTTGAAAACAGTCGTGCTGCACAATATTTTTGAGGAAACTGTGATGTATTTTATTTTTCAGGATTCACAGATGAACGGAAAGTTCAAAAGAACAGCATTTATTTGAAATAGAAATCTTTTGCAACATCATAAATGTCTTTACTGTCGCTTTTTATCAATTTAATGCATCCTTGATGAATACAAGTATTAATTTCATTTAAAAAAATCTTGCCGAGTTTTGCACAATAGAGTAATTCAGAGAAAAATGGATGGCCTAGTGTACATGAAAACTCTTCAACTTTATATTTTCTAGCGCCTGAGGTAATACGTAAAGATAAACCTGGTAAAAAAGCCCCTCCTAAGAGACCCCCGATGAGACCTCCACCGGCCCCTCAGCAAGACGAAGGTCATTTCAAGACTATGTTCATCAAACTATCACAGATATTTATATTGGATATTACAGTATTAGTTGATGGCACACTGCATGTTTAGTTACTGTACTCTCTGACCTTCCAGACGTTTACTTGGACCCAAATGAAGGGCAGGTAAGCATGACTAGCATTGAAAATGATGTAAAAAAAATTAGTAATTCTTGTCAGATATTATGTGATCATTTTAATATCACTTTATACTTGTTTCTGTCAGGATGATGATACCTACCTAGATCCTGTAGCAGGTCAGCACTCCACGTTTTTATAACTTAACATGATTTTGTAATGATAAGTTGACTTGAATCATATTTGTCATTCTTTATTTTATCTTTTCCAGAACCTCCTGCACCCCGAAGCCCGGCCCGCATGCCATTGCCCCCTAAAACTGTAGGACGAGACCTTCCACCACAAATGTATGTATGTCTCTGTATGTCAAAATCAGGGTTTCAGCATCATTACTGCAGTCTTCAGTGTCACATGATCTTCAGAAATCATTCTAATATGCTGGTTTGCTGCTCAAGAAACATTTCTGATTATCATCAATGTTGAAAACAGTCGTGCTGCACAATATTTTTGAGGAAACTGTGATGTATTTTATTTTTCAGGATTCACAGATGAACGGAAAGTTCAAAAGAACAGCATTTATTTGAAATAGAAATCTTTTGCAACATCATAAATGTCTTTACTGTCGCTTTTTATCAATTTAATGCATCCTTGATGAATACAAGTATTAATTTCATTTAAAAAAATCTTGCCGAGTTTTGCACAATAGAGTAATTCAGAGAAAAATGGATGGCCTAGTGTACATGAAAACTCTTCAACTTTATATTTTCTAGCGCCTGAGGTAATACGTAAAGATAAACCTGGTAAAAAAGCCCCTCCTAAGAGACCCCCGATGAGACCTCCACCGGCCCCTCAGCAAGACGAAGGTCATTTCAAGACTATGTTCATCAAACTATCACAGATATTTATATTGGATATTACAGTATTAGTTGATGGCACACTGCATGTTTAGTTACTGTACTCTCTGACCTTCCAGACGTTTACTTGGACCCAAATGAAGGGCAGGTAAGCATGACTAGCATTGAAAATGATGTAAAAAAAATTAGTAATTCTTGTCAGATATTATGTGATCATTTTAATATCACTTTATACTTGTTTCTGTCAGGATGATGATACCTACCTAGATCCTGTAGCAGGTCAGCACTCCACGTTTTTATAACTTAACATGATTTTGTAATGATAAGTTGACTTGAATCATATTTGTCATTCTTTATTTTATCTTTTCCAGAACCTCCTGCACCCCGAAGCCCGGCCCGCATGCCATTGCCCCCTAAAACTGTAGGACGAGACCTTCCACCACAAATGTATGTATGTCTCTGTATGTCAAAATCAGGGTTATTATCATAAAATAAAAATAAAAATAAAACCTTTTTTTCTTTTTAAATGTTACTCGGAATATATATATATATATATACTGTATATACAACTCATTGAAGTATTGTTAAGACTATTTCAAATCCTATTATATGTGAGTTTTGAGCAATGAATATAGCCTTTGATGCTGATATGGCATAAAGTTATAAATAAATAATAATTAACTACAATTAAAAACATTTTTACTCAAAGTACATTAATAGATATTTTGAAAAAAGTTTCTCCTGGGAAAATATTCGATTTTTTTAAATTTTTTTAATCAAATATCAATTTGAAAGATTGTATATAATTGTTTTATTTAGCCTATTTATTTATAGTTTCTTTGTAAAAATATAATATTGTTAAATTATTGTGTACAATTCATTGAAGTATTGTTGATTGCCATATTGCTGATATGGCTTAAAATGATAAATAATAATAAATAACTAACATTAAAATGCAAAAAAGGAAAATACAAAAATAAAAATGCTAAATATTGAAACTATAATAGTATGTAAATGATACTGAAAATAACACTGGTCTAAATTAATTTATTACAGACTCACATTAAATGATGGTGTTTGATAATGACTTCTTTTGCTAAAGCATCACAATTACTATTCTTAGAATTACCTTTATGCATTTAGTAGCAATGTTTATCTTGAACAACTGACTGTGCATTAAATATACAATTTATATTCATCAATATGCATCATTTCTGTCTTCTAAGAATTGAACACATGACATTGGTGTTGCTAGTTCAATGCATCCCACAAATGCACATTAAAGGAGCGACCCGAGTCATGTCTATAGATACCAGAATATCACAGAGAACTTACTGGGGATATTTTTTTATTAGGCCAGTAAAAAACCTTAAAACTGTGCATCGTCCCGCTAGTGACTCTTGTTTGCAAAACCTAGTTTGGTGATACCGTTTCTTCTGGTTTTACAGAATGAAGCCACCTGTTCCCAGAGCCAAATCTGTAAGTGCTAGTTTGACACATTCATGCATTCATTACAGTCTTCTTCTCTCTTGATTCGTTTGTTGGTTTCCTCAGAGTTCGGTTCTGATCGGTGACACGGTGAACAAAGGTTAGGGAGTTTTTCCCGTTCTAGATGTGTTTGTAATTGTGTTTAACTCACGCGTGATGATACAGAGCCACATGTACAGCTTCATTTGACGTCTTCTGTGATCGTTTAGTTCTGCCGCCGGAAGTAAAACGCGCCACGTTTTCTGGCCAGCTGCCACCCGCACTAAACAGCAAACCGGTTCCTCCCATCATCCTCCCCAAAGAACCCAAACCCAGGTGAGTCTTTGAAGCCTTTACCTCTTTACATGTTCAGAAACGTCCTGGACATATTTCACCCTAAAACCAAAGGAGAAAAGAAAGAAATCTGAAGCCCATTTTGGTTCTGTTAAGATTGCATTGTGACATTATTTTCATGAAAATGTCTTCAACCTCACGCTATTGTAATTCTCAGTATTTACATTGTCATTTAATCATTTAGCAGATGCTTTTATGCAAAGCGACTTACAAATGAGGACAATGGAAGCAATCAAAATCAACAAGAGAGCAATGATATACAATCTCAGTAGTCCACTGTAAAGCAGAAATGTTATTTTTATTAATCTAATGTGAAAAAAATTATATTAAAATTGTAAAGTAAAATTGTTAGTATGACTCAAGGATGTATTTGTTACATGGCTTTTTATTTAAGTTGAATTTATAAAAAAACAATTCTGACATTTTTATTAGTTCTCTTAATATCTATGTAATTTTTCTTTTAAAGGTTTAGTTTTAGTTTATTTAGTTTTAGTTGTTTCAGTACTCAAACTAAACTAAAAGTTTATTTTTTCAATTATTATTTTTATTTATTTATAAGTGATGAGAATGTTTTTGTGGTTATATTTAATGATATTAACCCTGGATTTTTTTTATTACTGTCTTACAGTTTTGTTGTTGTTGTTGTTTTTTTGCATTAATATAAGTTTAATATAGACTAATTAAGTGTTAGTTTATTTAGCTTGAGTTATTTTGGTACTTTAGTACTCAAACTTAAACTAATAAGAAATGCTGAAATAAGTTTTATTTATTTTTTAAGTTTTTTTTTCAATTAATATTTATTTTATTTCAAGTAATAAGAATGTTTTTACGGTTTTAGTTTTAGTTAATGATAATAACCCTGGATTTTTTATTACTGTCTCATTACAGTTCAGGTTTTTAAAATAAATAAATAAAGTTATTTATTATTTTCATTAACGTAATGAGCATTTGGTGTCAGTATGGGCTTAAATGTCATGAAAATAAAGTCACGTTGGTTTCTTTATGCAAAACAGTTTTTTCCATTTGTTTTTTTTGTGGTGAAATATAAGACACAAATATTTAAAGCCTATTTTAGGTACAGTAAGATTATTTGCATCATGATATTTTCATGCAAATGTCTCCAATCTCGCCCGGTTCTTAGTAGTCCACTGTAAAGCAAAAATTTAATTTTCATGAATCTAATTGAAAACATTTTTTCATTTAAATTGTAAAGTAAAGATGTCAGTAAAGCTCATGGTTGTATTTGTTACATGGTTTTTTATTTATGCTGAGTTTATTTTAAAAAGTATTGGGTGATTTTTCCAGTGTTATTTCAGTATCAATGATATACTATTTTTGTGAATATTTGGATTTAGATTTTATTTTTATTATTTATTTTCATTTTAATTTCAGTTAAATTTTAGTAATTTAGTTTAATTTATTTATTTTTTTTTATGTTAAAAGTTATTTTAGTACTTAAACGAAACGACAATATTTAATATATATATACATATATATATACTGTATATATATATATATATAAAAAAAAAATTTATCTTCAATATAAACAGCATGTTTCTCAAACTCACATACAGTAAATGTGTTGTTTCTAGCCCTCCCCCTCCTTCTCAGGACAGCACAGGTGAGCACATTTATTATTTTCATTTATTTGTCATTCTCTCTAAAATCTTCATCTTTTGATGTACACTGAACAAAATTATAAACGCAACACTTTTGTTTTTGCCCCCATTTTTCATGAGCTGAACTCAAAGATCTAAGACTTTTTCTATGTACACAAAAGGCCTATTTCTCTCAAATATTGTTCACAAATCTGTCTAAATCTGTGTTAGTGAGCACTTCTCCTTTGCCGAGATAATCCATCCACCTCACAGGTGTGGCATATCAAGATGCTGATTAGACAGCATGATTATTGCACAGGTGTGCCTTAGGCTGGCCACAATAAAAGGCCACTCTAAAATGTGCAGTTTTACTGTATTGGGGGGTCCGAAAACCAGTCAGTATCTGGTGTGACCACCATTTGCCTCACGCAGTGCAACACATCTCCTTCGCATAGAGTTGATCAGGTTGTTGATTGTGGCCTCTGTAACTGTTATCGTATGTCGCATGAAAACAATGATCATAATCAGTCATAATTTCCATATAATTCATTCATGTTCTTTCCATACAGCACTTTCTTTTGGAGCAAAGCCAGTCACTCAGGTAAACACTACAGTCACGATCAGCAATTTATGTGATTGGTGACAAACTGCAAAAGATGTCGCTGTATTCAGTCACTGATTGGCTGATGGTTTTGATCACAATCAGGGGGCGGGGCTACAGGACAAAGAATGGTTTGCTGGGGTTTGTGAACGCAAGACTGCAGAGGAAACCGTGCTCAGGATTAACAAGGTGTGTCTGCGTTTGTGTGTGATTGACATTTTATTTAAATGCTTCATGTTTATCATCTAAATGGCAATGTTGCGTTGAGTCATTGTTCTGAAATTAAGCAGTAAAATAAAAATAAATAAAAAGATGATCAAATAAAATATAAAATAAAATGAAATATAAAATAATTATTTAAATTTTATTTAAATACTGCATGTATATCATCTAAATGGGAATGTTCATTGAGTTATATTGTTCTGAAATTAAGTATTAAAACAAAAAAAAATGTAAAAAAAAATAAAATAATAAAAGATGATAAAATAAATTATAAAATGACAAAATTGTGCTCAGGATTAACAAGCTGTGTCTGTGTTTGTGTGATTTTTACTTGATTTTATTTAAATTCTGCATGTTTTTCCTTTTTATGAGTATGTTCAGTCGAGTCATTGATCTGAAATTAAACAATCAAATAAAATAGAAAATACAAAAATACAAAATAAAAAAAGATTATAAAATTAAATATAAAATACATATAAAAATTTTATTAAAATGCTGCATGTTTATCATCTAAATGGAAATGTTCAGTTGAGTTTTATTGTTCTGAAATCAAGGAATAATTTAAAATGAAATCTAAGATAAAATGACAAAATAAAACCAGGATAAAATCAGGATTAACAAGATGTGCCTCTGTTTACGTGCGATTTGTATTTTTTTAATTAATTTTATTTAAATTATGCATATTTTTCTTAAATATGGGAGTGCTCATTTGAGTTATATTGTTCTGAAATTAAGCAATAAAAATAATATATAAAAATAAAAAGATGAAAATAAAATACAGAATACAATGTATTATGAAATATATCTATTTTTACATTTTATTTAAATGTGGCATGTTTATCATCTAAATTGGAATGTTTAGTTGAGTTATTGTTCTGAAATTAAGCAAATAATAATAATAAAAAAAGATATAAAATATAAAGTAAAATTAAATATAAAATAATTAAAAAATTAATTTAAATCCTGCATGTTTATTCTCAATATGTGATTGTTCATTTGAGTCATCTTGTTTTGAAATTAAGCAACACAATTAAACAAAATAATGTTAAACATAAAATAAAATCACATCAAATAATATATATTTGCTTAATATCTGGTGCCGTTTTTCACTAGTTTTAAACAAAAAGTATATTTGCTGTGTATGTGTTTTGCAGGACGGCACGTTTCTGGTCAGATACAGCAGTTCTCAGAATGACCGTCAGCCCTTCACACTGGTCGTGCTTTACCGGCAGACCGTTTACAACTGTGCCTCTGTTTACGTGCGATTTGTATTTTTTTAATTAATTTTATTTAAATTATGCATATTTTTCTTAAATATGGGAGTGCTCATTTGAGTTATATTGTTCTGAAATTAAGCAATAAAAATAATATATAAAAATAAAAAGATGAAAATAAAATACAGAATACAATGTATTATGAAATATATCTATTTTTACATTTTATTTAAATGTGGCATGTTTATCATCTAAATTGGAATGTTTAGTTGAGTTATTGTTCTGAAATTAAGCAAATAATAATAATAAAAAAAAGATATAAAATATAAAGTAAAATTGAATATAAAATAATAAAAAAATTAATTTAAATCCTGCATTTATTCTCAATATGTGATTGTTCATTTGAGTCATCTTGTTTTGAAATTAAGCAACACAATTAAACAAAATAATGTTAAACATAAAATAAAATCACATCAAATAATATATATTTGCTTAATATCTGGTGCCGTTTTTCACTAGTTTTAAACAAAAAGTATATTTGCTGTGTATGTGTTTTGCAGGACGGCACGTTTCTGGTCAGATACAGCAGTTCTCAGAATGACCGTCAGCCCTTCACACTGGTCGTGCTTTACCGGCAGACCGTTTACAACATCCCGGTGCGCTTCCTGGAGGATTCGCAACAGTATGCACTCGGAAAAGAGGGCAAGAAGACGGAAGAGGTAGAGGAGGAGAGGAAGATGCTCTGTGTTATATGTGACGTCCGCACATCTGTCTGTCTGCTTTCACTTCAAATTCACATGTAGTTTGATAGCAGTCACGCAGCTGTGCATGACTTTACATTTATGCATTTTGCAGAGGCTTTTATCCAAAGCGACTTACAATGCATTAATTTTTTGTCAATTCATGCATTCCCTGGGATTCGAACCCATGACCTTGGTGTTGCTAGCGACATGCCCTGATGTTTAAACTGAGCTTAAAGCACTTTAAAAAATACTCCAGATATTTTTTTTTTAAAGTATCATTTAATTAAATTATGTTTCACATGATAATTTTCATAGGGATTGTTGAAATGCTTGAGTTTTGGCTTGAGCTCAGTCTCATGTGACCACAAAACCTCTTCCCTCATTACAGCTGGAGGATTTTATGCTTTTTGGCAAAGTCCTGAAATACTTTTTTAAATACCATAGGGATTTTTTTTTTGTCTAACATCTATCTTCTAAATAATATCACATTGATGTTATTAGCAACCACATAGCAACCAACCCGAGTACCCTAGCAACCACATAGCAACACCTTAGCAACCACCCCGAGTACCCTAGCAACCGCATAGCAACACCCTAGCAACCACCCCGGGTACCCTAGCAACCGCATAGCAACACCCTAGCAACACCCTAGCAACCACCCCGGGTACCTAGCAACCGCATAGCAACTCCCTAGCAACCCTCCCGGGTAGCCTAGCAACCGCATAGCAAAAAAAAGCAAATCACTTTGAGTTGATTTTCTTTCAAGTAATGAAAACGTTTTTAAATGACTATAATTTTAGAGGAGAATCTGGTGGTTCACCGTATCAAAAGCAGCAGACAGATCCAACAAAATGAGTATAGAAGATTTGGAAGCTGCTCTTGCCAGTCTTAGGGATTCAACAACTGAAAGCAAGGCAGTCTCGGTCGAAGTTCACTTCTGTCCAGGAGGTTGTTCTGTGTGAGAAAGGCTGAGACTTGGTTGAATATAACTCGTTCAAGTGTTTTTGCAATGAAAGGTAAAAGGGAAATCGGTCTGTAGTTCTCTAAAAGAGTTGGGTTAAGAGTGGGTTTCTTAAGAAGTGGAGTGGAGAGAAGGATGAAAACGAGTGTACGTTTGCTGGTAAGATATGTTTGACAGTTGTTTGGTGTGGCAAATTGTGCACTGAGGTTTGTAATTTTATTAATGAAGAATGTGGCAAAGTCGTCAGCTGTTAGAGTTGATGAAGGAGGGGGAGGAGGAGGACAAAGGAGGGAGGAAAATGTTTTAAAGAGCATGCGAGAGTTAGGCGAATTGTTAATTTTGTTGTGATAGTATGTCCTTTTAGCAGTGGAGGCATTAGCAGAGAATGAAGAGAGGAGTGATCGATATACATTAAGGTCAGTAGGATTTTGTGATTTGCGCCATACTCTTTCTGCAGCTCTGAGCTTAGAACGATACTCACGGAGAACATCAGATAGCCAAGGGGCAGAAGAGGTGGTACGAGCTGACCTGGAAGACAAGGGGCAGACAGTGTCTAAAGAAGACGTAAGAGTGGAGCAGAAACTATCAGTAGCACGGTTAACATCAAGAGATGATAACTGTTCAGGAGAAGGAAGCAAAGATGAAACCATAGCAGATAGCCGGGAGGGTGAGAGTGAGCGTAGGTTACGTCGAAAAGTGACATGTGTAGGGGTATGTACTGTATATATACAGTATATACAGACAAAATGATTCAAAATGTCAGAAATAAAAATATATAAATAAATAAATGTGTGTATATGTGTATGTATATATTATCAAATGATTTTCAAAAATTATTGAATTTTTTTTTATGTCAAAGCAAAACTGCAGAATGACAGTAAATATTGCGCATTATGATAGTTTTGATGATGATGTGTGTGTTTTGCAGCTCTTCAGCAGTTTGCAGGAGATGATCTCTCATCACATGAAGAACCCCATCCTCCTGATCGACCGTAAGAGTCAAGCTAAACACAGCACTCAGCTCTCACGCCCCGCTCGGCCCTAACGCTGCACCCTCCTGCGCCTGATACTGACCCTGATATCACAAACACTCACTCATACACTGCCTAAACTATTTATTACACTGTGTTTGTAATGCAGTCAGATATTCATAGTGTGTCTTGTGTTCAGTACAGTTTTTGAATCTATGTAGTAACTTAAATTCTCACATATATAATGTTTACAGGACAACATGTTGTCTCGGTGTAAAATAGTTAATAAATAAATAAAAATCAACATGTGACCTTTCTGACTTTTTTTCCCCCCACAAACTTTGCAATCAAATTAAAACAAAATTACAGAAGCTTAAATATTATTTCATGTGAGTGTTGTGAAGATTCTTTGAAACTATAAGCTAATCGTATGTTAAGTGGTGAAGCGGTATACAGTCGAGGTGCTATTTGATAAACTATGTATCAACATCGTGGTACTTTGAAATGATTTGCATATTAATGCAGCATGATGTTTACTCGACAGATCCATAAAATGCTGATTTATACTTCAAACATTACCATATTACTTTTCTCTTTATGTGTCAGTGCTATTAGAGTTATCTGAAACTATTCAAAACATTTCTTCCATGAAACTGATGTTAACTAAAATATATAACTTTAAGTTATAGTTTCTGCAAATATTTCAGTTTGTTGCCAAAGGAATATTTTATAGCTTTAGTTTAAGTACTTACATTTCTGAAACATTTACTACAATTACTAAAAATAACCAAACTAACATGGAAATAAAACTAAATAGACATTTAATAAAATAAACAAAAATGTAAAAAAATGTGTTAAAAAAAATAGAAACAATTTCAGTTATACTTAAAATTTGTAAAATTATCTTTAGTTTAGTTTAAGTTGAAGTACTTAAATTACTAAAACTAAAAATAACTAAACTAAATCTGAAATAAATAAATAAATAGACATAAAAATATTTGCTAATTGAAATAAAATAATATTTTTAAAAATCAGTTATACTTTCAGTAAATATTTCAGTTGCCAAAGGAGTATTTTATAGTTTACTTTAAGTTGAAGTACTTAAATTACTAAAAATAAAAATAACTAAACTAAACTAAAACTGAAATAAAAAAGAAACAAATTAAAAAAGACAAAAACTTTTTAAAAAATTGTTAATTCAAATAAATGTTACCTAAAATATAAAAATTCTGTAAAAATCGTTGTCTTTCAGTCTTTGAGTAAATATTTCAGTTAGTTGCCAAAGGAATATTTGATAGTTTTAAGTACTTCAATTACTTAAATTTAATTACAATTAGTAATGAAAAAATAATAACCTAAAACTGAAACTAAATAGACAATTTTAAAAAATTTAAAAACATTTGTTAATTTAAATAAATGTTAACTAAATAATACATACAAAACTTTCAGTAAATATTTCAGTTGTGTCATGTGTTAGTTAAAGTTGAAGTACATAAAATAAAAATGAAATAAATAAAAAAATAAAATAAAATGAAAACTAAGCAGACATATTTTTAAAAAGAAAAAAAATCATAAAAGGTCAATTACAATGACGGAAAATATAAAAATAAATTCAAAATAATAACAAATGCTACAATATTATATGAATGATCCTAAAACAGCAGTGGTTTAATGCCATGTGTATTGTTAGTCAGCTGTGTCATGTGTTATAGTTTAGTTAAAGTTGAAGTACTTAAAATAAAAAATTTATAAAAAAAATTAAAAATAATAAAATAAAAACAAAAACTAAGCAGACATATTTTTAGGTCAATTAAAATGACGGAAAATATAAAAATAAATTCAAAGTAATAACAAATACTATATGGATGATCCTAAAACAGCAGTGACCGTGTGTGTGGTGCTTGCTGCTGCTGCTGCTGCTGCTGCTGCTCTGAGTGAGTGTGCAGAAATAGACCCCCAGTATTTCTGGCTGGAGGGAGGTCCTGCTGTCACATGTTCGTCTCGAGCGGAAGGCTACAGCTGACCCCCTCACACTCCCTTATCCGCAAACTCACGCACTTGCCTGCTTCATACATACCTCACTCAGGTCCTGTGAGAGCGTGCTTACAGCATCTGCGCCGCAGGACAGGAGTCTCGTATCAGTGCGCGCGGATCTACTTTCTCGCGCGGAGGAGTCCGGCAGCGCTCCGAGAAGTTGCCCGGAGTGAATCCGACCGGCCGAAGACGCAGAGATTCACGAGCTTTCCCTCAGTATGCTCGTCTAACGGCTCAAGCAACTCAGAGGAACCGAACACGAACACAACTCTTCATCTGCGCCCCCTCCTCCTCCTCCTCCTCATCTTCCTCCTCTCCTCTCCGTGAGAATGGCGCAGATTCTACCGATCCGCTTCCAGGAGCATCTGCAGGTAAACCGCACGGACTCACGCAACTGTGTAGCGGCGCAAGTTACATAGTTGATACATATGTGACATGAAAGAATATAGAGTTGCGTTACATGTTACATAGTCGCCTGGCACTGAAAAGCACGACGGTACAGGGATCGATACATAGTAGCATGGTTCCATGACGTGTCAGAAATTGTTACATAGTTGCGTGACATTTGAATGATTACAGTTACTGTATCATGGAATGTTTCTTTTAATTTTTTTTAAATGTTACACAGTAGCACTTGCCCAGCGTTTAAAATAATGCTTGTTACATGAACATTTTTATTTCATATTAATATTTTAGGTTACAGCTGAATGTGTACATGTCCACTTCAATAGCCCCGCAGTGTTTTGAAGTATTATTACATACAGTATGTAATACTAAGTATTTTTACTCATAGTACTATGTTAAGTATTGCTACATATCATAATATTCCATGTACAGTAAGATGAGCTCATAAAACTGCTTGTATGATCATTATATACAAATTAGAACTAGTTTTAGTTGAAGTACACTGCTTGTTGACATTTTATCCCATCTACCTTGACACATTGTGACATTGTTTTATGATAAATTGCACAGTATAGTTGCATGGTATGCAAAAAATACTTTACTGTAATGAAACAGGCATCTTTGCTGAAGCCAGTTTTAGAGATGATGAAACGGTTAATAATATTTGGATGACTCTTCATAATGCGATGTGAGATCCTGTATTATAGCCTCTATTTATGAAAACAAGGCCTCTAAATGATACATTTGTGTGTTGAAGTGCGCTGAAGCTCTTTTGTAAGTTGATGTGTTTTTTTGTTTTGTCCTTTAAGGCTGACGTCTCTTTTCTCTCTGGACTGCATTAGTCAGATGAGCTTGTGTCTGTTATTGTGGGCTGGAAATGCACCGTCAGTAACTCCAGACATGCGCTATTCCTTCCTCGCAGAGAAAACATTCAGCACTGTGCTGTCATGTGTGGCTTCAGATAGCACCGTCTTTAAAGCAATAGTTCACCCAAAAATGAATATTAGCTGAAAATCTCCTCACCCTCAAGTTATTCAAGATTAGGATGGGTTTCTGATTTGGAGAAATGTAGCATTGCATCAGTGTCTCAACAATGGATGCTCTGCAGTGAATGGGTGCCGTCAGAATGAGAGTCCAAACAGCTGATAAAAACATCACAATAATCCACAAGTGATCCACAGCACTCCAGTCCATCAGTTAATGTCTTGAGAAGCCAAAAGCTGCGTTTATAAAAAAACGTATCCATCTTTAAGATGATTAACTTCAAACCATTGTTTAAATAAGAGTTCATAATCCATAATAAGGCTTCCTCCGGTGAAAAAGTGGTCTGGTCTGAATCAGGAGAGAAATCTGCACAGATCAAGCACCGTTTAAACAGCTCTAAACAAATCTGTGGGTTGATTTTGATGTGAGAGACAACATGAGATGGACCTTTTCCACTTGAGGAAGTGTTATTATGGATTACAGACTCGTATTTTAGCCGTATGATGGATTTGTTTTTTTACAAACACGCAGCTTTTGTCTTCTCCAGATGTTCACTGATGACTGGAGTGCTGTGGATTATTGTGATGTTTTTATCAGCTGTTTGGACTCTCGTTCTGACGGCACCCATTCACTGCAGAGCATCCATTGCTGAGACACTGATGCAGTGCTACATTTCTACAAACCTGATGAAGAAACAAACTGAGGGTGAGCACTTTTTCAGCATATTTTCATTTTTGGATGAACCATTCCTCGTGTTTTCTGCTTGAGTGAGATGAGATGACTCCGCTTTCCAGTAAACCAGTCGCAAAGACTTGCTTCACTCATTTCTTCTGGATTGAAGAGTGTGTTCTGTGGATCCATTGGAAACAATGGGACAGTGTTATTTTGGAGATGAGGGCCTCAGTGCCAAACGCTAATGAAGCTTCATTCTACACGCCGTTGAAAATATTCTCCATGACAGAGACGTGCGAGCGTTTCTCAGACTGTCCCAGCCTCACCTTTCCGCCGGCCGTGTTTTCTGGAATTCACTCTGCAGCTGATTGAAACCAGATGCTGCCGTCTCATTTAGATGTACAGCCGCTTCACTGGGATTTGAGATGATATTTAGTTGTAAAATTAGGAATTTCAGAGCGTGTCTATTGAGATACTGTCCCTCCATGCTCTCTCTCTCTCTCTCTCTCTCTCTCTCTCTCTCGTGTTAGTCTGGTGTCGGACGCTCAGCCGGTGCAGTTCAGTCAAAGAATGCCAAGAATCTGCAGCCGGCAGGACTTTGGGCCTCTAGCAGCTCGGCTTTATGTCTTGAGCGTGTGTTTGAGTTCATTCAGAGCTGGATTATGTTGATACAGTTTGATCCTGAATGGAAATGTGTGTGTGCTTTTATAAATAGACACACAGTTCATTCTGCTCATGTCTTCTAAATATATTGAACTGGAAAAGGAACAAACAGACAGATATAACTATATCCAGCTTCACACGTCTTTCAAATCACTTCTTATAGATCTTAAAAGTGTATGATTAACCATAACACCAGATTTGACATAAATACTCTTTATTATTTAAATGACTATTTTTTATTAATTTATTTAAATGACTATTACATTTTTTGTAATTATTTGAATTAACTTTTTTATTTTTTTATTATTTAAATGACTTTTTTAATTTATTTTTATTTAAATGACTATATTACATTTTTTGTAATTATTTGAATTAACTTTTTTATTTTTTTATTATTTAAATGACTTTAATTTATTTTTTTATCGTATTATTTAAATGACTTTTAATTTTTTTATTATTTAAATGACTTTTTTAATTTATTTTTATTTAAATGACTATATTACATTTTTTGTAATTATTTGAATGAACTTTTTTTATTTTTTATTTAAATGAATTTTTATTATTTTATTATTTAAATGACTATTTTCTATTTATTTTTTATTTCTATAATTTAAATGACTATTTTTCATTCAAAAAGTAAGTGTTTTATTTTGAATGTTTTTATTTTAAAATGATTTATTCATTTTAATTTTACATTTTTATGATTTAATTAATGTTTAGTAAGTGTTTTATTTTAATCTTCTTTAAAAATATTTTTGAATTTTTACATTTGCATTTAATTTTCAGCAAGTGTTTAATTTGGATGATTTTTATTTTTTAAATTATTCATTTTAATCTTACATTACTTATCTTACTTAATACCTTTCTTGTTTTAGCTTAGGTTGCAATCAACAATTTTCTGTGAATATCTGTAGATGCTCGTTGCTGTTGCTAATGTGAGTGTGTGAGTATGTTTATGTCAAACCATTTTCATTTTACTTAAAAGTATGAAGCTGTAGATTGCAGGCAGCTTCATTCAAATGAGTCTCGTCACATAATGTTTCAAAAGTGTCTTTGCATTAACTCATCAGATCAGGTGTGTTTGAATTATATCAGAAACAGTCAGGTATTTACATTTTTCAGGCTGACAGTAGTGCACTTCATTTGGAAATTTTGGCCTGTACAAAAACAAATGACTCGTGTGACCTCATTTCCAGCAAAACACATTTTAAAGCATGAATATAGATTAAAAAACTATCTCAGGATTAATAAAACTCTTAAAATAATTAAATATTAGATGAAAAACATAAGCTTATTTCAGTTGCCAAGGCAAGTCTTTTAGGTTTAAGTACTTAAACTAAAATATAAATTAAAGGTAAATAGAAAACATATATTAAAAAAACAACAACTAATAAATCCTGAGATTAAAATATAAATTAAAGGTAAATAGAATCCTGAGATTTGGTCCTTTATTTAAAATTTAAAATGTATGATTTAATTATTTTTAGCAAGTGTTTTATTTTGATTGTATTTTTAAAATTTTACATTCTTATTTACATTTTTGAAAGTTTTTTTTTTTTAATGTTTTTACTTTAAAATTATTAATTTTGACTTTATTATTTAATTTATTTTTAGCAAGTGTCTTATTTTGATTGTTTTAAAAAAATATATATTTTAATATGACAGTTTTATGATTTACATTTTTAGCAAGTGTTTTATTTTGATATTTTCTTTAACAGATAGTTGTGCAGTAGTATGTTTTGGTCTGAATGTAAATGACGTGTGTTGGTTGGTCAAAAATGTGACCTAATTTGCAGTGAAAAACATATTTTTTGATTTTAAAGCATGCATTTCTTGTTCAATCTCAGGATCTTATCCAAACCCAAGCCATATCTAGAGACCAAGCATCACAGATCTGTCTGTGTGTGTGTGTGAGAGAGAGTGTGTGTGTGTGTGTGTGTGTTTTTGTGACAAATGAGGACAT
>NW_015505887.1:255143-280957 GCF_001515645.1 Sinocyclocheilus grahami | reverse complement strand
TGTGTGTGTGTGTGTGTGTATGTGTGTGTGTGAGAGTGTGTGTGTGTGTTTGAGGGAGTCAGTAACGCTGAGAGATGAAAAGGGAGGAAAGTGTTGTAGCTCCGTTTCCTCTGACTCAGTGTGTGTGTGTGTCTATGTCTGTGTGTGTGTGTCTGTGTATGTGTGTGTGTGTGTCTCTGTGTGTGTGTGTGCGTGTGTGTGTGTGTGTGTGTGTGTGTGCATGTGTGTGTGCGTGTGCGTGTGCGTGTGCGTGTGAGTGTGAGTGTGAGTGTGTGTGTTTGTGTGAGTGTGTGTGAGTGTGTGTCTCTGTGTGTCTGTGTGAGTGTGTGCGTGAGTGTGTGTGTCTGTGTGTGTGTGTGTGTCTGTGTGTGTGTCTCTGTGTGTGTGTGTCTGTGTATGTGTGTGTGTGTGTCTCTGTGTGTGTGTGTGCGTGTGTGTGTGTGTGTGTGTGTGTGTGCATGTGTGTGTGCGTGTGCGTGTGCGTGTGCGTGTGAGTGTGAGTGTGAGTGTGTGTGTTTGTGTGAGTGTGTGTGAGTGTGTGTCTCTGTGTGTGTCTGTGTGAGTGTGTGCGTGAGTGTGTATGTCTGTGAGTGTGTCTGTGTGTGTGTGTGTGTGTGTGTGTGTGTGTGTGTGTGTGCGTGCGTGGGTGTGTGTGTGTGTTTGCAAATAAATACAGACCGCTGTGAAAACGCAGATGCAGCAGTTCTTATAGGGATGAGAAATTTAATTTCTCACTTTGAGTGTGCTGTGTCAGGGTGTTGGACATGCACACGCACCATGTGTGTGTGTGTGTGTGTGTGTGTGTCTGTGTGAGTGTGTGTGTGTGTTGGCCGTAGGCTACTATACAGTATCTCCAGGTCCTTTCATAAGCAGTATGTTCCCGTCAGACGCCGTGTTTCTCAGCAGTGAATCACTCAGAGCCCCGAGAGAAGCTCCTGAGCCCTGAAGAGTGTGAGGTTTCAGCCGTCTGCATGACCCAAACACCCATGAAACAGCATCAGGACATGTTTCATGTTTAATATACGGCTGTGCTGAGAGTTTACTTTAAGGAAAATATCAAAGATAATGTCAAAATATCTTGAACTTCAACGCTGGTTAGAACAGAAACTCTTGATTAACACCAGAGTTGTTTTATCGCTTGATGCTTTTTTGCAGGAATGACCCAATTAGATTTTTTTTTGTTTGTCAGCTGAACCCATTTGACCTAAAATATTTACTTAACGTACCCCTGAGTTTTCGAGTTAATATTTCAGTTACAATGACACATTCACATGTTCATGGTTGTCTGATGTCAAAGGTCACATGACATGCAGGTAAACAAATAAAATAAATAGTTTTATTTTGAAATTTTTATTTACATATTTATGATATCATTTTTGATTATGATATATTCTGATTATATATTTTTATTTAGTTTTATAATTATTCATTTTAATTTTACATTTTATTATTTTTATTATTTTATTTTTCAGTTTATTAATTTTATATGTTTTGATTTAATTGTTTGTTTTATTTAGATTTTAAATGTTATGAATATTCATTAATTGTAGATTTTTATGATTTAATTGTGTAGTTTTTATTTTTCTTTATTCATTAGAATTTTACATTTTATGATTTAATCAATTTTTAGTTTAATTTTAATTATTTTTATTTTTTAATGTTAATTTTATTTGACGTTTTATGTTTAAATGGCTTTATTTTTATTTGTAATTTTAAAAAAAATTCATTAAAATTACATTTAATTTAATTGTTTGTTTTATTTTATATTTTAAATTTTAATGTTTTATTAATTTTACATTTCTATGTTTAAATTAAATTTTTTTAAAATTCATTAAAATGAAATGCTTAATAAAAATTAAATAAATAATACAATATAAATTAAAAATACATTTATTTTACATTTTATGATTTATTTAATTTTTTTTGTATTTTGAGCATTTGTATTAATTATTTTATATTTAAGTGTTTAATTTGGTTTATTTCTATATTAAAATTATTCATTTTAATGTTACAATTTTAATGATTAATTTTTTTAGGAATTTTAAAATTTTAAGTGTTTTTATTTTACATTTACTTTCATTTGACATTTTATGATTTTTGTATATATCAATTAATAATGATATAAAAATCATAAAATTATTTTGCCTTTATTGAATCAGCTAGTTCGGACCGGTGGAGTTCTGCAGTGTTTTTCTGACTGTTGTCGCCCTCTAGCTGCAGACGCTGGGAGTGAGTCCAGCCAGCATCAGCTTCAGCTGCTTGACCATGGAGTCGGACCGCTTCATCTGCATCCGAGAGAAGGTGGGCGAGCAGAACCAGGTGCTGATCGTGGACCTGAGCGACCCGAGCGAGCCGATCCGCCGGCCGATCACGGCAGACAGCGCCATCATGAACCCGGCCAGCAAAGTCATCGCTCTGAAAGGTGCTGATCCGCTCACGGCTGATGCTTGTGTCTCAGTCTGACAGGCTTCATTATGTTGTTGTCCTCTGATATGCTTCTCAGAAATGTTAACTCTCGCTCTAACCCCTAACCCGCTCTCGCTCTGCTCTTGTTGAAGATGGTGAGTTTCTCCGTCGTTCTGAAATGATGGCTGTCAACCGTTGTGCTCTGATCATTGCTGGAACATACATATATACCGTCTCATATGTATGTAAACGTCTGTGTCCAGTTGACTGAAGGCCGCTTGAGTGTTGTTCCTGACGTATGCATGAGCATTGTGTGTATGTGTTCCTCCTTAACCACATTTTGGGGCCAAAGTTGCACTCCTTTTGCAGACGTCCAGGGATGTTCTCATTTGTAAAAAAAAAAAAAAACCTATATAAAAATAAATTAAGTAGTTTTTTAATTGTAAAAATGCATAAGGTTTTCTGTTAGGGTTAGGATTTGGTAATAGACTGTATTTTATTTAGATTTTTTTATTATTTTAATTTTCATGAATTAATAATCATTTAATCATTAATTTATCAAATTCAGTTTAATTAATTTTTTTGTATATTTATTTTAATGATTTATTTTATTTGTTACATTTTTGTAATTTAATTCATTTTCGGTAAGTGTTTTTTAATTATTGATATATTTTAATTTGACATTTTTAATATTACATTTTTGTAAGTATTTTATTTTGATTATGTTTTGATTACTTATTAATTTTACATTTTTAATATAAAATTTTTGTGTTTTATTTTTATTATGTTTTGATTACTTATTAATAATTTAAAATAATATAAATTTTTTTTGTTAATGCTTTATTTAGATTTTTTTTTTCAAATTAATCAAAATAACACCCTTACTAAAAATCTAAAAATGAAATAAATCATAAAATAAAAAATTAAAAAATTCATGTTCATGTGTGCAGAAATCATGTTCATGATGAGCTAATGATTTATTAACGTAGTAGTATGAAGCAGGGTGAGGCTGAAAGCTGTCGAAGCGAAACGAGGCGCTGAACGAGCGTGACACACGGCTCAAAAGCAGCGGAGCTTTTATTATGCCACAGTCGAGCGCTTCCGCTGCTTCCGGTCGTGTGTATGTGGGGTAAAGCAGCGGAGCTTTTATTATGCCACAGTCGAGCGCTTCCACTGCTTACTGTCGTGCGTATGTGGGGTAAAATAGCGGGGCTTTTATTATGCCACAGTCGAGCGCTTCCGCTGCTTCCGGTCGTGCGTATGTGGGGTAAAGCAGCGGAGCTTTTATCATACTAGATACATTTGAAAGTTCTGTTATAATGCTACTCTGTGCGGTCGGCACCGGTCTAATAAAACACACAACATATTAAACAAAACCGGAAATCGAGGGGTTATGACGTCATTAGCAGGCGACGTGATAACACTATGGACACGGTCCGTGTCACTAGTTAAAATTGCTTATTTCTCTGGATTTAAACATTCTTCGAAACATTTGGGATAATGTAAGTACACAAGTCAGCAAAATATATAACACTGTTCTAGTGGTTTTTGGATATTTTAATAAAACAATCTTACATATTGTGCCTTTAAATCAAGCGCTAGTGTTAAACATGAGTGTCTCTTTAATGGAATGCGTGTTTGATAGTGTTACAGTGAAACATTCCTGCTCTTCCAGCTTTATTGATCCGCTCTTAATCTTTTCTTCATCACTTCCCGGTTCATGAACTTACAGTATTTGACATTCAGAGCTTTATCGTGTGTAATCTGTACTCGAGCACATCATGTGATCCGGCTCAGTCTGTCTGTAGACCAGTGTTGTTATTTAGCTAAAATGAGTTATTTAATAGTCTTAAAACTTTTCTTGGGAATTTAATCATTTAATTTAAATTTTTTACGATTAAATTTTTTAGCAAGCATTTGATTTAAAAGTTATTTTTGTTTTAATTGTACATTTTTGTGATTTTTCGTTTTTAGTAAATGCTTTATTTTGATCATTTTTATTTTAATTTTTTTTAATGATTTTATTAATTTTTAGCAAGTGTTGGATATTGATTTGTTTTTTGTTTTAAAATTATTTAATCATTTTAGTCCTACATTTTTGAGCTGAAGGACAAATATGATTAAAACTAAAATCGAAATGAAAATTAAGCAGAAATAAAAAATATAAAAAATTATGACTATAATCATAAAAATAAAAGCTAATTCAAAAATATTAATAAATACTGTAATATATAATTAATACTAAAATAATGTTTTCAGTGCTGCACACAGTTATTGTCTCATCTGTGTTTGTGATAAATACAGGCAAAACATTAAACATTTAATATTAGGTCATGATTAATGATAATGATTAACTAATGTACAGTATTAGATCATTTCTTATATTCAGCAATAAAACTTAGTGTTGGGTAATATTTCTTTTAAAGTCAACATGAAATCAATATTTACTTCTGTAATTCACATTTCTGAATGATTCATCAGTGCATGTTATTCTAAAGAAATGCTTGTCTTCATAATCTTTCATCAAAATGTAATAACTAGCTCTATCTCTGAAACGACCTTCATTTTCGGCCTTTTGATGCAGTTAATGGGAATGTTTTTAATTGTGTTTATTAATAAACAGCTGATCTGCACCATTTTGGGGGCATTTCAAGACAAAATAACTCAAATAAAGTAATCCAAATTATTTGAGTAATCATGTTATGCCCAGCACTGCTGATATTCAGTGTTTAGTGTGTGAGGTCAAAGGTCGCGTGTGGTGTGTGTCCCGCAGCGGCGCGGACGCTGCAGATCTTTAACATGGAGATGAAGAGTAAAGTGAAGGCTCACACTATGACGGATGAAGTGCTGTTCTGGAGGTGGATCTCGGTTAACACCATCGCCCTGGTTACGGACACGGCCGTCTATCATTGGAGCATGGAGGGAGACTCTCAGCCAATCAAGGTGTTCGATCGTCACGCCAGCCTCGCGGGATGCCAGATCATCAACTACAGAACGGACGAGCAGCAGAAGTGGCTCCTGCTCATCGGGATATCAGCGCAGGTGAGAGAGAGAGTGTGTGTGAGTGTGTGTCTGTTTGTGTGTGTGAGTGTGTGTGTGTGTGTGTGTGTGTGAGTGTGTGTGTTGGACATTTTATCTCGCATCCTGCAATTAAATTATTAAATTTTTAGAAACTATTGTGTTTTAATTTTTTAATTAAAAAATATCAGTAATAAATATAATACATTTTTAGTAAGTGTTTTATTTTTGTTTCTTATTATTTTGATTGTATTTTTTATTTAATTTTTGGTAAGTGTTTTATTTTGATTGTTTTTTTTATTCCAAATTTTATGTTTTATGTATTTAGATTTTTATGGTTTTTAATTTTTTGTAACTGCTGTACTTTGAATTAAAAAAAAAAAACATTTATTATTAATTTAATCTTACATTTCTTAAAAAAATTCTAAAACTATTAAAAATCATTTTCAGTAATTGAAATAAAGCTGAAATAAAATATATAATGAATGAAAAACTTCAACTTAATAAACCTAATCAGCTGAATAAGCTGAAGTACTAAAATTATTAAAACTAAAATTTAAGTAAAATTAAATTAAAGATATTTATAAAATAAAAATAAATGTAATTTAGAATTTTTTTTTTTTAGAAATTAACCCCCCCCCCCAAAAAAAATTAAAATATATAGTAAAATGTAATTTATTCATGTGACATAAATCTGTATTTTCAGCATCATTACTCCAGTCTTCAGTGTCACATGATCTTCAGAAATCATTCTAATATGCTGATTTGCTGCCCAAGAAACATTTCTGATTATTATCAATGTTAAAAACAGTCGTGCTGCACAATATTTTTGTGGAACTGTGATTCATTGTATTTTTCAGGATTCACAGATGAACAGAAAGTTCAAAAGAACAGCATTTATCTGAAATAGAAATCTTTTGTAACATTATAAATGTCTTTACTGTCACTTTTGATTAATTTAATGCATCCTTGATGAATAAAAGTATGAATTGAATGTGTCTTTAGTTTGTGAATGTCAGTTTGTGTGTAAGTCTGTCTTCGTCTCTGGCTCTTGCAGCAGAATCGGGTCGTCGGTGCCATGCAGTTGTTCTCTGTGGACCGGAAGGTTTCTCAGCCCATCGAGGGTCACTCGGCTGCGTTTGGACTTTATAAACTGGAGGGAAACCCAAACGCTTCCACGCTCTTCTGCTTCGGCGTCAGAGGGCAGGCTGGAGGAAAGGTGACGTCAGGCCACGTCACATTCAGATAGCTTTTGAGCTGAGTGCTTTTCTGGAGTATAAAGCTGTTTCTGGTCTTCTCCAGCTGCACATCATCGAGGTCGGTCAGCCTCAGGCCGGTAACCAGCCGTTCACTAAGAAAGCAGTGGACGTGTTTTTCCCTCCTGAAGCGCAGACGGACTTTCCTGTGGCCATGCAGGTCAAACGTTACCACACTATAGAGCGGAAGTAAAAACTCCATTCATTTTCTCCATAGAGAAATTGATTTTTGACAATAACTGATAAACCTTTAAAGACAGCCCTGTTTAGAGCGCTGAGGTTGTTAATCGATTGTATATGCTAATGTTGAACCCATATGTTCACATTAATTCAACTTATTTTTTTAAATAATCATGTTTTATAGCAGAATTTGTGGTGGAAAACTACATTACCCATGATGGTTTGCAGAAAATTCAAAATCGAGTCGATCTCCCTATGCTCTCAAAATACTTAAATATTTGTATATGTATGCAATAGAAATAAAATGTAATGTATCTATAGATACAACCAACAACTTTAAATTAATAGTTTTATATTTCTCCGTCGTATTTAATTTAATTATGTTTTTAGCAGATTACATTCAAATTGTAGTCCATACTGATTACAGATTACATGATGAAAATTGTAGTTAGTAATGTAATCTCGGTTACTTGTTTTAGGTAATGTGTTCTGATTACTTTCTGGTAGTGCTGTCAATTGATTAAAAAAAATTAAGTAATTAATTGCACATTTTTTCTGAAATTAATTGCGATTAATCCCATCTAACATTAAAGTTTTTAAATATACTTTTATATTGCAATAATTTCACATTCAATCTTCAAATTAATGTAGAAACAACATTAAGACAGTATATGTTTAATATTTGTTTAATGGCATCTTTTTTATGACTGAAGGCGTGTATCACTGATACCAATACTAATGATGTCTCTAGGAAATTGTTATTTTTCTTCTAATATTTAACCATTGACTACAGCCATTCAACATAAATTAACATTATTAGACTTTAGAAAATAACAACTTCTAATTTAAGTGAACTTAAAACAATCTTCATATAAACCCATTATAATAAATGTCATATTTAGCGACCTGTGCCCTTCAGCAAGCAGGAAATATACAGAAATTGAATAAATGTATCAAACACTAAATTCTAAATTAAATATAGATGAATCCTTAAAGGTGCAGAAGTGATTGATTTGATCTTTTTTTAAATTTGTTCTTTGATGAACAGACATATTCAGTTATTTTGGCTGCTTTAAGAGCTGCCGCTGCTGAACGTGACGCGGATCTGACACGCAGCCTAGTTTCTCATAACTCTTTACCATAACACTTCAGCTGTTAAAGTCTCTATAATGAGCTGAGGAGTTGAATCGGGTGTGTTAGATGAGGGAGACAGTGCTGCTGCTCCAGGACAGTTCTGAAAACCACTGCATTTCAGAGACATGTTTTTAAATCTGACTCATATAACAAATACTTATAGACATGCACAGTTTTAAGGCAGCTTTAATCGCCTTTTTGGCAACTTCATGACGACATTACTATGACATTGCATGCTCGTAGTTTCTTTTGCGCTTTAATATGAAATGAGGCTACAGCGCGTGCCGCTGCATTTGTGCGTGCAATTGAAGAGCATGTGCTACGAGCACAGTATACCGGCTGACAGCACAGGAAAATTGGTTTTTACTGACATACGGCCTGACAGCATCTCATGACATATTCAGTTATTTTGGCTGCTTTAAGAGCTGCCGCTGCTGAACGTGACGCGGATCTGACACGCAGCCTAGTTTCTCATAACTCTTTACCATAACACTTCAGCTGTTAAAGTCTCTATAATGAGCTGAGTAGTTGAATCGGGTGTGTTAGATGAGGGAGACAGTGCTGCTGCTCCAGGACAGTTCTGAAAACCATTGCATTTCAGAGACATGTTTTTAAATCTGACTCATATAACAAATACTTATATACATGCACAGTTTTAAGGCAGCTTTAATCGCCTTTTTGGTAACTTCATGACGACATTACTATGACATTGCATGCTCGTAGTTTCTTTTGCGCTTTAATATGAAATGAGGCTACAGCGCGTGCCGCTGCATTTGTGCGTGCAATTGAAGAGCATGTGCTACGAGCACAGTATACCGGCTGACAGCACAGGAAAATTGGTTTTTACTGACATACGGCCTGACAGCATCTCATCTGACTGCAGTTCACTGTAGTTACTGAAGCTCCTGTATCTTTTCTCGTTTGACTCGCGCCTGACGCTGAGGTGAAGTTGGAGTGCGCGTCTGAAAGTCTCCCGTTTGATGTGCTCGTAAAGACGTTCTGTGACTAAATAAATGCAATTCTTGTCAAGAGAAAAAGACAGAAGCAGAACCCTAGCTCCGCCCCTGCGTTAATTACGTTACATTTTTAATTGCATGCGTTAACGCGTTCATTTTGACAGCACTACTTTCTAGATTACATTTAGATTACTTTTTTTTTTACCTAACTTGCTTTCAACTTGCCATTAAATGTACCCCATTGATATAAAAAAAGCACATAAAGAAAATATATTTAATTCTTTGATTTTTTTTTCATAAAACATTTGTCATAAAATGCATTAAATATTACATTACTCCAGGGTTTCCCAGCACGGGGTCAGTGTAAGAACTGCAGTGGGTTTGTGAGTTGTTAAAACGCTAATAATTAATTCAATCATAAAAATGTAAAATAGAAAAACAAAACAAAACACTTGAACACTAAAAATAAAAATATTTAATTTGTTTAACTGCATGTCTATGTGACCATTAACCGACATCAGAGAGCTGTGAACATGCAAAAGTTTTGTTAAATTATTGAAATATTCACTTCCTAAGAGAATATTTTACGTCAATGTCACGAACTCAGTCCATGGACTTCTGTTTATTCACCACCAGAGGTCACCCTTTCCATTTCATTGACTCTCGCACTACACAAACTGTTGCATAGCACCCCGGACTACACCTAACTTGCTTTCAACTTGCCATTAAATGTACCCCATTGATATAAAAAAAGCACATAAAGAAAATATATTTAATTCTTTGATTTTTTTTTCATAAAACATTTGTCATAAAATGCATTAAATATTACATTACTCCAGGGTTTCCCAGCATGGGGTCAATGTAAGAACTGCAGTGGGTTTGTGAGTTGTTAAAACGCTAATAATTAATTCAATCATAAAAATGTAAAATAGAAAAACAAAACACTTGAACACTAAAAATAAAAATATTTAATTTGTTTAACTGCATGTCTATGTGACCATTAACCGACATCAGAGAGCTGTGAACATGCAAAAGTTTTGTTAAATTATTGAAATATTCACTTCCTAAGAGAATATTTTACGTCAATGTCACGAATTCAGTCCATGGACTTCTGTTTATTCACCACCAGAGGTCACCCTTTCCATTTCATTGACTCTCGCACTACACAAACTGTTGCATAGCACCCCGGACTACATATCCCATCATTCTTTGCACAATTTGCACACTGCCCTGATTGCACTCATTGCACACAGCTGTTTCTAATTACCTCACTCACTATATAACACCCACTCTAACCACATTTCTCTGCTGAGTATTGTTTAGCCTGCACCCTTTTTTGAGTCTACCTTGTTTTGCCTTGCCTGTTTTTGCGGTTTTTGATCTTTGCCCGTTTCCTTGGATTTCTCCCTCTCGTCTCGCCCCTGTGATTCTGTCTGCTGATCGGTGACCTACGCTAGCCCTAGGACTATTCTTGTGTTTTGCCCGCCATATACCTGTTTGCCAGTGTTTGACCCTGCCTGTGTACCACGTCTCTTTAATAAAGCCTGCAGATGGATCCACACGTCTCACGTCTCGTCAGCCCCGTTACAGTCAAAGTGGTTTGGCTGAAAAAAAAAAACTTGCATTACATGAAGAAGTATTAATAAACATGAAAACAGCGATGAAGTTTTCAAAGCTAAATAGTATGACAGGATTTTCACTGTCTTGTATCTTTGTCTTTTTGTCCAATTTTCAAATAGCCTACTTTTTTTTGCTTCAAATCAAAGTTTGTGATGTTGTGATTCTCCTCGTAGCTGGTTGGTTTGGATCAAATCTTATAACGCTTTAATGTGGACTCTTTTAAAAATCCCAATGGGAAAAATGAATGGAAAAAATGCTTGCACTAATGCACTCTGTTAACTGAGCACATGTAGAATTAGCTTCTGTGTTTTCTCTCTCAGATGGGGACTAAGCACGGCGTCATCTACCTCATCACTAAATACGGTTATTTTCACATGTATGATCTGGAGTCGGGCGTGTGCATTTACATGAACCGCATCAGCGCTGAAACCATATTCGTCACGGCCGCTCATGAGAGCACATCCGGGGTCATCGGGGTCAATAAGAAGGGGCAGGTACACACATCTGTACATGCAACACTGAAAATACTAACTAAATACAACTGAACAAGAAAACAGAACAAAAACACACTCAAACGTGCTTCTGGAGTCCAGAATTGTGCATCTTATACTGTATGTCCTTTACTAAATCACGAGCACATGAATCTTATTCAAATATTGAACTGGGTTCGTCTGTTATTATAAGTTACAAGTTTTATTGTTATTCCGAAACTCTGAAGCTCAAAGTTATTCTTTTTGTTTATCTGTCTATCTGGTTTATATATATATATATATATATATATTATCTGTTTACCTATGTTTTATTTTTTGTATATTGATTTGAGTGTAAATTATTTTATTCTGTGGAAGGAGTTATAATTATAGCTAAATAGAAAATAATAATTAATAAAATAAAATAAGCTCTTCAGATGACAAATTTGAGTCAAGTATACCAGAGGTATGATTAGAAATAAATCTAAAATAATAATTCAAATTATATATAACTAAATAAATATATTATAATTAAAATATAATTATTCAACAAAACAGCTTTATAAAATGACAATTGACTAATGAGAGTCAAGTATTCCTGAGTAAAAAAGTAGTAAAAAATAACAATATTTTTTTTACAAGAAGTTTAATTATTTACTCATTAATTATTTCATTAAATTTTGTGTCTGTGCAAAGTGAAGTTTAAGTTGATGTGCTTAATTTGTCAGTATAAATAAACATAGATATTTTTCACGATCTGTTGAGATTAGGAGCTTTATTCGTTTTTATTTTTATTTTTTAATTGATTTATTCTATCCATTTTATTTATATATTTTGACTTTATTATTAATTCTATCTATCTGTCTGTCTTGTGTCTATATATGACCAATGATGTTCAATATTCCAGAGTTATAATTATAACAAAATATAATAATTAGAATTAAATAAATAAATAATTAAGAATAACAGTTTTAAAATGACAATTGACTAATGAGAGTCAAGTATTCCAGAGTTATGTTTATAACTAAAATCAAAACAATAATTAAAAATAGATACATATAAAACTAAATAAATATAATAATTAAATACAATAATTCAAAAGCAGCTTTTAAAATGACAATTTGACCAATCAGAAACAAGTATTCCAAAGTTATAATTATAATGAAATATAAAATTATAATCATGAATAAACAAACAAATAAATAAGATTACATTTTATTATTATTATAACCAATTATTATTGGTTTAGATGTTCCCAATCTGCCTAAAATTTTAAATTTCCAACTATTTTCTGTTTTCTTCTCTGTGCAATTCTAATTATTACATTTTGTGTGTGTGTGTGTGTGTGTGTGCTTGTGTGTGTGTGTGTGCTTGTGTGTGTGTGTGCTTGTGTGTGTATGTGTGTGTGTGCTTGTGTGTGCTTGTGTGTGTGTGCGTGCTTGTGTGTGTATGTGCTTGTGTGTGTGTGCGTGCTTGTGTGTGTGTGTGTGTGCTTGTGTGTGTGCGTGTGTGTGTGCTTGTGTGTGTGTGTGTGTGTGTGTGTGAGGTGCTGCATCATCAGTGTTGTGTGTGTATGTGTGTGTGTGCTTGGAGGAGGAGAACATAGTAAATTACGTGGCTAACGTGCTGCAGAATCCCGAGCTGGCGTTACGTTTAGCGTTACGCAGCGATCTCCCCGGAGCCGAGGAGCTCCTGACACACAAGTTCAACACGCTCTTCTCTCAGGGCAGCTACACCGAGGCGGCCAAAGTCGCTGCGTCGGCTCCCAAGGTCCCCGAAAAACACACACTCGGAGAGCTCAAACCTGAGTCACACAGAATCACTGTGAAAAACACACACGCTTGTCTCTGAATCCTCTCTCTGCTTCTCAGGGTGTGTTGCGATCGGCAGAGACCATCCGGCGGTTCCAGGCCGTCCCGGCGCAGGGGGGCCAGCCATCTGCGCTGCTGCAGTATTTCGGGGTCCTGCTGGACCGCGGGCAGCTCAATAAGCTGGAGTCGGTGGAGCTCTGCAGGCCGGTGCTGCAGCAGGGACGAACACAGCTGCTGGAGAAATGGCTCAAAGGAGAGAAGGTGGAAAATTCATTGCTCTTTCCCATTTGTGACCCTGGACCACAAAACCTGTCATAAGATGATTTATAGATCAATAAGAGAATAGAATAAATAAGCTTTCCATTGATGTATGGTTTGTTAGGATCGGACAATATTTGGTTGAGATACAACTATTTGAAAATCTGGAATCTGAGGGTGCAAAAAAATCTAAATATTGAGAAAATCATCTTTAAAGTTGTCCAAATTAAGTTCTTAGCAATGCATATTACTAATCAAACATTAAGTTTTGATATATTTACGGTAGGAAATTTACAAAATATCTTCAAGGAACATGATCTTTACTTAATATCCTAATGATTTTTGGCATAAAAGAGAAATGTATAATTGTGACCCATACAATGTATTGTTGGCTATTGCTACAAATATCCCCCAGCGACTTAACACTGCTTTTCTGCTCCAGGCTCAAGTATATTACTTATCAATTTATTTTTAATTAAATTTAATTTAATTCGACATATCTGTGCATTTGTGTATTTTGGAAAATAAAAGTTAAGTTTAGACAGCATTTTTAGGCAGATTTATTTATTTAAGTTTTTTATTATTAATTATTATTATTATTATTATTATTATTTATAATTAAATATTATTATTTATTATGAGTAACCTTTTTTTTTTACAAGAAGTTTAATTATTAATTTATTGATTATTTTATTAATGTTTGTGTCTGTGCAAAGTGAAGTTTAAATTGATGTGCTTAATTTGTCAATATAAATAAACGTGGATATTTTTCATGATCTGTTGAGATTAGGAGCTTTATTAGTTTTTATTTATTTATGAGGTATTCCAAAAAAAAAAAAAAACGGAATATGAAAGTTTTAAGCCTTATTAAAATTATATTAAATATTAATATAATTATTATATATAAAAATGTTTACCTGGTAAACTGCAATCCGATACAAGACCGTTACTAATGTTCATTTAAGCCTTTCAAGATTCAGTTTTTCATCTAATAGTTATAGTTTATTTTATGACAGTTTTAGTTTTAGTTAACAATGACTGTTGGATTGTTGTCCTATTTTAGTATTTATAAAATGTTTTCAGTTTTCATTTTAATTTTATTTTACGTTTTAGTCATTTTGATATGTGCTTTTTTCATTTTTTTTTTTATATATAGATTTTTAGTGCTTCAACTTTTTTTTTCGTTTAGTTGCCAAGGCAGTGTTTAAAATTGTCAATTTAATTTTATTACAGCTTTATTTCAATTGCCGTAAAATGTTATTTCAATGTTGCCTTAAAAAATGTTAAAGGGGTGGTTCACTGATTTTTTTTCTAGGCTTGATTGTGTTTATGAGGTGCAGTCTAACGTGTGTTAATGCTTCATTTAAAAAATTCATTATTTTTCACATAATTTACCTTTATTCCACACCGCTCTGTCCCTTCTCTGAAAAAAGTGCTGATCTTTTCCCGTTTTTATGAAGCCCCGCCCTCAGAAATAGGCGATGGGCTCTGATTGGTTAGCTAGCCTAGTGTGTTGTGATTGGCTAAACCACCTCTAGTGCTCGTCTAAACGTCCCGCCCCTCACCTCAGCGGCATGTGCTCCGGTTGTATTGTAAACAACGGCATCGTTAATATCGCTTATCAGTTTGAGCCCGATTGAGAAGCAGAGGATATTATTGAAGAGGATCGTGCAGAACCTGTGCAAGCACGGCTTTTAATGGTAGGCCTATGTTTGTTGTTGTCTCATACTTTTAGATACACTGTTATTTGTAAATGCTACTGCTTATGTTAGCTTTTAATATACGGTTTTATTCTGATTAAAGCTTTAATACAGTACAGCAACCGCATGCGCATCCATGTTTAATGCTTCTCATATAGCTATGTGAAAATTATTGTATAATTGGAACAGTTCATTGTTGGAGCTGAGCTGAATGAGAGAGAGCGAGAGAGAAAGAGAGAGAGATACAGAGCGTGTGGAGAGCAGGGGACGCGAGGAACAGTATTAAGAACCTCTGCTTTAGAGCATTGATTCTGAAACTTGTGAATCCATTAGAATCGTTAGAAGACAGAATTGCGATTCATATATGAAATGATTTTTACGTGCACAGTTTCTAGTTTTCTCTTCCTCTTCTCTGAAGCAGCGGAGCATGGCCCCGCCCCCTTTGCTGCCTTTTCCCGAGGGCGGGGTTTATCTGGGTTTGTGATGTCACGAACCCAGGAAGTAACTCGTTGTAGTCCCTACCAGCCGTTTTTGTAGGCATTAAACTGCCAGAATTTTAAAAGATGATATCTCCGTTTGCATTGAACTTTCAGCTTCATAACTTTGCAGATATTGTTTATGATCAAACAGCATCATTACACACTAACTAACAATAAAAAAGTGAAATCGCAATCAACCACCCCTTTAACAGTTTTAGATTTAGTTAACAGTGAGTTTTGAGTGTTGGTTTTTTCCCATGATGCCCTGCAGCTGGAGTGCTCGGAGGAGTTGGGTGATCTGGTGAGGGCCGCTGACATCACTCTGGCCCTCAGCGTTTACCTGCGAGCGAATGTTCCTGCGAAAGTCATCCAATGCTTTGCTGAGACGGCTCAGTTCCAGAAGATAGTGCTCTATGCTAACGGATGCGTTCACAGCAGATTTACACAAGATGAGCCAACACGAGTCCCACCACAACATTAGAAACTTGTTAACTTGAACCATCTGAGAACCAGTGTTTCCCCTTCGGGAACTCGAGCTGCGTCGGAAAACGCTAGGGGAACGCCTTCAGTGATACCAAGCTCTGAATCATATGTGTAATCAGTCGAACGATGGGCGAGACGTCAGCGGCGGGTGACGTCATGACCAGGAAGCTTTAAAAGCACGTGAGGTGCAGCCGGCGCTAGCTTTCTGTCATTCAGCTAAGCTCTCTGTGTGTGTTGGCAGATCGCGTTACAGACTGTGTGTTCCTCCCTGCCCACGCTACATCACGAGCGGAGATACACACAGTATTCCTGGGCATCTCAATATGGGAGCAGACATCTTGTTGAGGCAGGGGCCGAGGCCCAGTGAATGGATGCTTCACCCCGAGGTGGTGAAGCAGATATGGAGAGTTTTTGGCCAGGCTGTATAATAATAAAATAAACATTAGATATAACTTACATTTACATTTTTACATTTAATTAACCATTTATTTTAATGAATTGAATGAGTTGAACTGAATATATAACAATAAAATAAACATTAAACATTAGCTTACATTGACAGTTTTTAATTTAATTATTAACAATGTATTTTAATGAATTGAATGAATTAAATTGTATTAATAACAATAAAATAAACATTCAACCTTAGCTTAATTAAAAAAAAAAATTTCAACTATTAACAATTTATTTTAATTAAAATAATAATTCGGCAACCCGCCAAAATAAAAGTTTGCAGATTTTAGGTTTGAAAATGCAGAAAATTGTATTAAAAAAATACATAAAATGTAAATATTTGCATTGTATTTTTTAAGTTTTAAGTGAAATAATTGTATTGTTATTTTAATACTCAATAATTATTTTAAAATATAATATATTATCACACTATTTTTCGTTAATTATTTAAAAAATAACAAAATAAAGTAAAAAAAAAATAAATGAAGTACAATAGTACTATTATTACAGTTATTAATTGTTTTATTGTTTATAGTTATATTTAATGGTTCACCCTATGTGTGCAGTCTCAAGAGAACGAGCTTTGATCATATAGTCACTGGCTTGATTCACAAATGCATAAACTGCAGTAAAACACGTCTGTACATGAGCCCTTACAGCAGGTCTGGGCGATAAAATGGTATCGATATTTATCGACGGTACACCTTCATCGATAACGATATAAAACATGTTTGATATAGCACACGATATATGCTCTGAGTGACACAGACAGCACACACAAACACGAACACATGCTGAATTGAGTGCTGTGCCTGCCTGTGATGAGGAGATTGTGAATAAAAAAATGAATATTAGTCGAATTTCAAATAAACATTTGCATTTGAAAACAAAAATGGTACAATCGAATGTTAGGAGTGCGTCAGGGAGCGTCATCAGTGGCGCGCGAGATGCGGTGATGATGATAATAAGTGACGCTGTTGCATCTTAATGTTTTGTTCGTCGAGCCCACGAGACGCGCCGCTGCTGCGTTATTCGTTCAAAATATTAGAGAAATATAGAAGCTCAATGTGGAGAAGATCTTGATTAGGTGAAAACCCAAACCAAGCCATTCACACAGATGCATATTCAGTGCATTTTTAGACGGACAAATATGACTGCTGCACTCGCGTCTCATGCAAGAGATGCAAAGAAAGTCATGCAAAGGTAAAACTGTTTTAACGTTTAGAAAACGCGACGCGAATTTGTGAAGGTTTATTTCATTTCACTGCGTCTCATTTGTTTTTAAATGCAATCTTTGTGATGGGCGATCTGTCTCTTTGTATTAGGCTAAGCAATGCATAAACACATGATGCTGTTTTGTTCATAACTGTTTATGCAGTTTGCTAAATTATATTTGATTTATATATGTTAATGTCGACATTATGCACGTTTTTATAGACAGTTATTTGAATTGAATGACAATTAATGAGCTGCATTATTTTGCTCTTTTCGCCCTCCTGTGGCCTCGGGAAACAAGTCAAAAGTTTCCTTAAGATTAATTTAATCTGCATATAAAACATAAGAAATAAAACATAAGGTTTTGTGTTTGACTGTAAATAAACAAATATTATATATATATATATTTTTGTTTGTCTTAATAAAGTGGGCAAATTAAAAATACAGTGGTTATATTTAAAAAAAAAAATTCTATTGCTCTGCTTTAAAAAAGGTTAGAAAAAATGTCAATAATTATCGATACCGAACGATATGAAACATATATCGTTGATATATTTTTTTTGCTATATCGCCCAGCCCTACCTTACAGTATATATTATCCCATGGAATGCAGTTTCACATTTGTATATTATGTTTCTCGAGGTTAGTTTAGAAAGCTAGCAACGTTTTTTGCACCGAAAAAGGTATTTAATTTCTTGGCAGTAGTATCGCTCTTGTGATAGGACAGACGTGAGTTTTTCAGAAGCTCCTCTTTGATTACAGACGAGGATGAGGCATGTTAAGAGCGTGTCGAGGGGATATTGTGACAGATTTCAGATCCTAGTGTTTCAGAATCATTTATATTTTAAACTGGGGAGTTAGTTTTGAGTTTTGAAGCTTGCAGCGTGTTTTTATTGCAGAGTAACGTTTTGTGTGTGAATATCAAGAGTCTTTGAAATTCGAATTGTTACATTTTTAAATGTTTAAATTGAAATTGAATTCAAGAAGTCTGTCAGAGTAGTATCGAAGATTCACGTTTTTTTTTCTTCTCATCGTCTGTCAGTGGTTGGTGAATTTCTTCGGCTCTCTGTCTGTGGGCGACTCCGTCGAGTGTTTAAGGGTCATGTTGGCCGCAAACCTGCGTCAGAACCTGCAGCTGAGCGTTCAGATCGCCACCAAGTACCACGAGCAGCTGGGAACGCAGACACTGCCCAGCCCTACCTTACAGTATATATTATCCCATGGAATGCAGTTTCACATTTGTATATTATGTTTCTCGAGGTTAGTTTAGAAAGCTAGCAACGTTTTTTGCACCGAAAAAGGTATTTAATTTCTTGGCAGTAGTATCGCTCTTGTGATTGATAGGACAGACGTGAGTTTTTCAGAAGCTCCTCTTTGATTACAGACGAGGATGAGGCATGTTAAGAGCGTGTCGAGGGGATATTGTGACAGATTTCAGATCCTAGTGCTTCAGAATCATTTATATTTTAAACTGGGGAGTTAGTTTTGAGTTTTGAAGCTTGCAGCGTGTTTTTATTGCAGAGTAACCTTTTGTGTGTGAATATCAAGAGTCTTTGAAATTCGAATTGTTACATTTTTAAATGTTTAAATTGAAATTGAATTCAAGAAGTCTGTCAGAGTAGTATCGAAGATTCACGTTTTTTTTTTTCTTCTCATCGTCTGTCAGTGGTTGGTGAATTTCTTCGGCTCTCTGTCTGTGGGCGACTCCGTCGAGTGTTTAAGGGTCATGTTGGCCGCAAACCTGCGTCAGAACCTGCAGCTGAGCGTTCAGATCGCCACCAAGTACCACGAGCAGCTGGGAACGCAGACACTGGTGGAGCTTTTCGAGTCCTTCAAGAGTTTCGAGGGTGAGACGCTCACGAGCTGCAGGGGGGTTCGAGGCGGCTTTGAACGATTCCTCATTTCTGTGGGTCTCTTTCAGGTCTGTTTTATTTTCTGGGCTCTATCGTGAACTTCAGTCAGGACCCCGATGTGCACTTCAAGTACATTCAGGCGGCGTGTAAGACGGGGCAGATCAAAGAGGTGGAGCGCATCTGTCGAGAGAGCAGCTGCTACAACGCCGAGCGCGTCAAGAACTTCCTCAAGGTACTCGAGACTCGAGAAACCAAACGCATTAATGCAGTCAGCTCCATAAAATCCAGTTCAGTGCTTCTGTCATCATATATGTGACTTTTATTGGCGCAACACTCAATATTAATACAGATGATAAGTTATGGTAATAAAAATAATAACACCATTAATAAAATAAATAAAAACAAAATAGATTTTTAAAATCAAATTAACAATATATTTTCATTTATTGAATTAAATGAATAATAATAAAATAAGATATAACTCACATTTACATTTTTACATTTAATTAACCATTTATTTTAATGAGTTGAACTGAATATATAACAATAAAATAAACATTAGCGTACATTGACAGTTTTTTATTTAATTATTAACAATGTATTTTAATTAATTGAATGAATTCAATTGGATTAATACGAATAAAATAAACATTCAACATTAGCTTAATTTAAATTGTTTTATTTAATTATTAATTCAACTCAATTAGATCAATTAAATTAAGTGGTTAATTAATTTTTTTTAAATGTTAAGCTAATGTTTATTTTATTGTTATTAATTCAATTCAATCCATTAATTAAAATAAATTGCTAATAATGAAATTAAAAATGTACATTTATTTGGCAGATTTTAGGTTTGAAAATGCTGAAATATTGTTTAAAAAAAATACAAAAGTAGAAAAGAAATAAAAGAAAATGAAAATGTAAATATTTGCATTGTATTTTTTAAGTTTTAAGTGAAATAATTGTATTGTTATTTTAATACTCAATAATTATTACTATTTTTTGTTTATAAAATAATTAATTATTATTATATCATTAATTAAAATAAATAGCTAATAATTAAATTAAAATTTTAAATTTAAGCCAATATTGAATGTTTATTGCTGATTAAATTCATTCAGTTAATTAAAATAAATAGTTAATAACAATAAAATAAAATTCAACATTATCTAAATTTACATTTTTAATTATTGAGAATTTATTTAAATCGACTGAACTGAATTGAATAATTAACAATAAAATAAACATTTAGCTTATATTTAAATTTTTACATTTAATTATTAACAATTAACAGTTTATTTTAATTGAATACATTGAATTTAATTAATAACAGTAAACATTAAACGCTGGCTTAAATGTACAGTTTACAATTTAATTATTAACAATTGAATTATTTGAATTGAGTTAATAACAATAAATTAAACATTCAACATTAGCTTCATTTTACATTTTTTTATTTAATCGTTAACAATTGAATTACATAAATAACAATTTCCCCCTTTTGCATTGCTCTTTTATTATAATTGTGATAATAATTCATAATATAATAGTTGTTTATTAATTGGGTAACACTTTATTTTAAGGTGTCCTTGCTACACGTTACATGTACTTACTATTATAATAACAATTAATTATGCATAATTACATGCAAGTAACCCTAATCCTGACCCTATAGTAAGTACATGTAGTTAATTAATATTACTCAGTACTTAAATGTATAATTACGCTGTAACAAAGACACCTTCAAATAAAGTGTAACCATTAATTGTTTATTGGTGTCTTGCACTCTAGTGCTTTGAATGTCTAAATGCATTATAATTCTTTTGACAATAGAAATGTAGCTTGCTTTGTGATGTATGGAGCTTATAATATGACAAAACTAAATGAATTTGTATCGTGTAAATTTGAATTATTGACAAGTGTCATTTAACAAAACTGAATATTATGTGGCATTTAACATAGTTCTGAATTTGATTTTTTTTTTTTACTTGAATATGAAACATTTGAAATTTAACACAACTGAATGTCTTTATGGCAGAGTTTTATAGACATGTATTTTCAAACAGCGAATTTTTTTGTTCTGAAATCTTAGACTGCAAATATCCAGTTTTTAAAAATACAGCTTCAAGTTTTCAAGATGAAGAGGAAATTCGGAACATCAAATTCAATATTCTAAAATTCAATACGCAGAAATTCAGATCGTTGAGAAAGTAGGTCAGAGGAAATCCACAGGGAAGAGTAGATGATCTCCGAAAAGTCAAACGAAGCATTTTGGTCAATTAGTAGTTTTCTGAGTTCTGAATTTGATTTTTTTTTTTAACTTGAATATGAAACATTTGAAATTTAACACAACTGAATGTCTTTACGGCAGAGTTTTATAGACATGTATTTTCAAACAGCGAATTTTTTTGTTCTGAAATCTTAGACTGCAAATATCCAGTTTTTAAAAATACAGCTTCAAGTTTTCAAGATGAAGAGGAAATTCGGAACATCAAATTCAATATTCTAAAATTCAATACGCAGAAATTCAGATCGTTGAGAAAGTAGGTCAGAGGAAATCCACAGGGAAGAGTAGATGATCTCCGAAAAGTCAAACGAAGCATTTTGGTCAATTAGTAGTTTTCTGGCGTGAGCAATTTAAGATCTACCTGATCATGAATCGCACAGAGGTAGCCTAAGTGATTCTTAAACATTTATGGTTTATATACTTATATGTTAGGTTAGCATTATGTACTTAAGTAAAAAGTAACGATAGATGAATGTTTATTTGACAGTTTTATATAAGCTACTTTTATCATTTAATTTTATATTGGCTTTTTTTTTCTTCAATTTAGCACCAGCAAGCTCGTTAGCTAGACAGTTAGCATCAGCTAACATTAGTGACTTATTTTCAGCATGGTTATGAATAAACATTTGCCTACTCGTCTAGTTGATCCAGATACATAGTAACTTAGGCTATGTGTGCGGACAAACAATATAAAAACATACATCACATAGGGATAAATGCATAGCATTTTAGTAAAACTGCTAATGCTACAGCAGCTGGAAATATGAACGTGCATGAGTTATTTTATTTAACTTAATCTGTGTTATTTTAATGGTTTTTGACCTAAAACAGAGACTCTGGTTTTATGGTGCGTTCAAGTCATGTCGGATAGATCGTATTTACGAGTTGAACGCACATGAACGCCACCACAAGGTCGTTATTACGAGTGGGAAACTCAAATTTTCTTTAAGCCCCGAGTTTCCGAGTTGGGGGCGTGTCAATGAGAAACATGGCGGAATCGATGGATGCAACGTCTGTAGTTGACGGTAAATTTTTGTTCAAATTGATAGTTTAGTTGTCCTATAAACTTAAATTGGTCATGTTCTTGTTACGCAGCTAGTTAATGAAATCCAAGTTAAAAAATGCTATAAATCAGATATACATCAAATAAACACAATATTACAATGTACAATTGCACAAAAGGCTGCAAACGAACAGCGCGCATCTGAAGTGTCTCTGAAGGAAATAATGCATTATTTATCGGCTTTAAGATATCGGCCAAATTTTCTTATCAGGCCGATACCGATAACAGAAAAAATGAGCTGATATGGGCCGATACCGATATGGTGGCCGATATATCGTGCATCCCTAGTCATAAGGGTCAGTTTTGTGAAGTTGAGATTTATACATCATCTGAAAGCTGAATAAAGGGTGCAAAAAATCTAAATATTGAGAAAATCATCTTTAAAGTTGTCCAAATTAAGTTCTTAGCAATGCATATTACTAATCAAAAATTAAGTTTTGATATATTTACAGCAGTGTTGGACGAAGTACACAAATCAAGTACTTGAGTAAAAGTACAGATCCGTATAATAAAATATTACTCCAGTAAAAGTACTCAGTTTTCAATTTTACTCGAGTGAAAGTACAAAAGTACTTGATTTTTAATGTACTTAAGTAAAAAGTAACGATAGATGAATGTTTATTTGACAGTTTTATATAAGCTACTTTTATCATTTAATTTTATATTGGCTTTTTTTTCTTCAATTTAGCACCAGCAAGCTCGTTAGCTAGACAGTTAGCATCAGCTAACATTAGTGACTTATTTTCAGCATGGTTATGAATAAACATTTGCCTACTCGTCTAGTTGATCCAGATACATAGTAACTTAGGCTATGTGTGCGGACAAACAATATAAAAACATACATCACATAGGGATAAATGCATAGCATTTTAGTAAAACTGCTAATGCTACAGCAGCTGGAAATATGAACGTGCATGAGTTATTTTATTTAACTTAATCTGTGTTATTTTAATGGTTTTTGACCTAAAACAGAGACTCTGGTTTTATGGTGCGTTCAAGTCATGTCGGATAGATCGTATTTACGAGTTGAACGCACATGAACGCCACCACAAGGTCGTTATTACGAGTGGGAAACTCAAATTTTCTTTAAGCCCCGAGTTTCCGAGTTGGGGGCGTGTCAATGAGAAACATGGCGGAATCGATGGATGCAACGTCTGTAGTTGACGGTAAATTTTTGTTCAAATTGATAGTTTAGTTGTCCTATAAACTTAAATTGGTCATGTTCTTGTTACGCAGCTAGTTAATGAAATCCAAGTTAAAAAATGCTATAATTTTTGCACCTATAGGTGAACAATCTTTTGATTTGCCATGTTGCATGTTGCATTTAGTAACAGTTTTTTTTTAATCTATGTATTTTAGCATTTGTTGATCCTGGATCCTGGTCTAAAAAAAAATATTCAAAACGCAAAACACGCCTGATGCGAATTCTTTGCTCTTCATTTTCTATAAGCAGAGTTAACAGACCCTGTTGTATTTTCTTGTAATTTATTAAAAGAAGGTACACCGCCATCTTGTGTCGACTAAACTGACTTGAACGCACCTGACGTCATAATTACGACTTGTCAACTCGTAAGTATGAACGTCCCAGGAGGACTTGAACGCAGCATCACTTGTGAATTCAGTTCACTGGAGACTCGCACTAAACGGTTCATTTGAATCAGTGAGTTGTCGACTCGAGAACAACTGCAATCGGTTCATTCCAATTCGTCAATGAATCGTTTGGTGCGATTTGCGAACCGATTTAAAAGGTTCATTGAAAAGAATCAGTTCGTTCATGAATCAGACACCGCTTCTGCGTCTCGGAGCACGTGATATATTACAAGGAGTAACGATATGTTTTATGAAATGTAGTGAAGTAAAAATTACGATCTTATGCTTTGGAATGTAGTGAAGTAAAAGTTACTCAAAATAAAACTACTCCAGTAAAGTACAGATACTTGAAAAATGTACTTAAGTACAGTAGTGAAGTAAAACTACTTTGTTACTGTCCACCACTGATTTACGGTAGGACATTTACAAAATATCTTCATGGAACATGTTCTTTACTTAATATCCTAATGATTTTTGGCATAAAAGAAAAATCTATAATTTTGACCCATATAATGTATTGTTGGCTATTGCTACAAATATACCCCAGCGACTTAACACTGCTTTTGTGCTGCAGGGTCACATTTGTGTTTGTATTTGTGTCGTTGCACAGGAAGCCAAACTCACAGATCAGCTTCCTCTCATCATCGTGTGCGACCGCTTCGATTTCGTCCACGATCTTGTGCTCTACCTGTACCGCAACAGCCTGCAGAAATACATTGAGATCTACGTACAGAAGGTACGCTGAAAGCCCTGAACACGAGATGCACACGCTGCTGATCTGGAGAGTTCACACATGTGTGTTTGCGCTGCTGCAGGTCAATCCCAGCCGGCTGCCGGTGGTGGTCGGGGGTCTGCTGGATGTCGACTGCTCCGAGGACACCATCAAGAGTCTGATCCTCGCCGTACGAGGAGATTTCAGCACTGACCAGCTGGTGGAGGAAGTGGAGAAAAGAAACCGGTATCAAAACACGTCGACTGCTGTATTAAATCAATATCACATTTGCAAACTCCCTTACCTCTCTCCCCGCCATTGACGAGTTATCTCGTCTTTTAGAAGACAACGCTTCCCCGCCAAAGATGAGTTTTTACGGCTTTTCGTGTTTTCACTGTTATACACTCGGGGGCGCTATTACACATCTTCTGAACGAGTACAAAACCTCCCAAACAAAAACACACGTGTACAGGACGGAGAAACGAGCGATCTCTTATGTAAACAGATGCATATGAAAAATAATGCGATCATCAGCAATAGACAGCATACAAATGAAAACTGCATAATGTTACGGAGTAAAATGTTGATCCAGGAAGTGATATATGTCTGTGCAAGCTTTGGAGGTGTTGATGGAAGCGATTTACTGGATTTATGCTTTGATAATCGTACTGAATATTACCCAGATGTAGTTTTTGATAAAAATGTGATTTTCTCACCTTTTTGCTCAAAATTATGCATTTTTATGAAACCTACCTATATTCAAGTGTTGATAAAAAAAGAATGCTTTAAGCTAGATTTTTTGTTTAAAAGTAGAGGCTCTGATCTTTATTTCGGTGTATTGCATATTCAAATATTCATACAGCAAAATAT
>NW_015505887.1:227178-254439 GCF_001515645.1 Sinocyclocheilus grahami | reverse complement strand
CAGGAAGTGATATATGTCTGTGCAAGCTTTGGAGGTGTTGATGGAAGCGATTTACTGGATTTATGCTTTGATAATCGTACTGAATATTACCCAGATGTAGTTTTTGATAAAAATGTGATTTTCTCACCTTTTTGCTCAAAATTATGCATTTTTATGAAACCTACCTATATTCAAGTGTTGATAAAAAAAGAATGCTTTAAGCTAGATTTTTTGTTTAAAAGTAGAGGCTCTGATCTTTATTTCGGTGTATTGCATATTCAAATATTCATACAGCAAAATATTCTGGAGGCCATCAAATTTTAGTGAAAATCTTCAAAATCGCTGGCGGTGGCTGGCAACTTTTTTCTAAAATGCTGGCGGGGAAAGAGTTAATATTCGTTAAAAGCTGTCACTCATCTCAGTTAATCTCCATCTCATAAAGTTCCATTATAATCGACGAAGCTCCCTGCACAATGAATCTCAAATATAGAGCCCTGATTTATGATTTGTAATGTACTAAATATAATATAATGTAATTTAACCTTCTGGAGCACAGACATAGACTTCTGTAGAGGACATTATATTTGAATGGATTTCTCTGAGACGCTACACGCCACAGTTTCTGTTCAGAGCACATTCAGGGCTTTTTAGAGATATTAAATGTTTGGAGGTTTGATCATAAACTCCCTCTCCTTGTTCTCTAAATATGACTGATATTGACAGAATAATCAGATTTAGCACTCTTAGGGAAGTATGATAATGTTTTGTCATGATCATTTCAATCTGGCTGATGTTCAAATTGTTTGTCGTAAATAAACATCTCAGAAAAATGTTATGGGGTTTCAAATCGGAATATGACTTTTTGTTATGAAACGGGGAATAATTTTCATACATGTCTTCTGCAGAGGACACCAGGACAAACGGCTGTTAATCAGGCATTTTGGGGAAACAACGAGAAATTATAGATCAATATTCCTATGAAATATTAGATATTCTTATGAAAATGTTGCTAAATTATTACTGCCGTTATTACACTTCTTTTTTCATTATGGTTTGCCCCAAGAACACATTAATATGCAAATTAGATGCAATGTATAGATACATTGAATAAAATTGGAACATCAATTTATTGACATTTTACACATATATTCCATAAAGTACAGTAGTATCATCAGATCATTCTGTTATATCTTTCATAACATAGTTGAGAATAATTTTTGTACAAAGTTTGGCTAAAAATAGCCTGAAAAATCATTGGTAAATGAAAAAAATCAAACATTGTTTTTGCCTTTTCATGTCTATTTATTTTTTTGAATAACTTAGTCTTGGCATCCTCTACAAAGGACATAGAATAAAATATGAATATAATATTTTCTTGCAAAAAAATGTTTTTTCTCCAGTTGTTTCTTATGCTCCAACCAATGTAATGACATAAAAATAAAAAAAAAATCTATAATGCCAAGAAAAAAAATAAACAAATAAAAAATAAGTAAAATAATACAATATTTAGTCTATTGTAAATATTCAGTGTATCATGAATGAATACTCAATCAAAGCTCACAAATAAACATCCCTTGATATTTTTCTTGTCATATTAAACATTTTGAATCTACTATATAAAATCAAAATGTCTACCATAAATAACATATATGTATATGTTTATATATGTTAAAATGTATTCATGAAAATAAACAAATTATAGATCAATATTCCTATGAAATATTAGATATTCTTATGAAAATGTTGCTAAATTATTACTGCCGTTATTACACTTCTTTTTTCATTATGGTTTGCCCCAAGAACACATTAATATGCAAATTAGATGCAATGTATAGATACATTGAATAAAATTGGAACATCAATTTATTGACATTTTACACATATATTCCATAAAGTACAGTAGTATCATCAGATCATTCTGTTATATCTTTCATAACATAGTTGAGAATAATTTTTGTACAAAGTTTGGCTAAAAATAGCCTGAAAAATCATTGGTAAATGAAAAAAATCAAACATTGTTTTTGCCTTTTCATGTCTATTTATTTTTTTGAATAACTTAGTCTTGGCATCCTCTACAAAGGACATAGAATAAAATATGAATATAATATTTTCTTGCAAAAAAATGTTTTTTCTCCAGTTGTTTCTTATGCTCCAACCAATGTAATGACATAAAAAAAAAAAAAAATCTATAATGCCAAGAAAAAAAATAAACAAATAAAAAATAAGTAAAATAATACAATATTTAGTCTATTGTAAATATTCAGTGTATCATGAATGAATACTCAATCAAAGCTCACAAATAAACATCCCTTGATATTTTTCTTGTCATATTAAACATTTTGAATCTACTATATAAAATCAAAATGTCTACCATAAATAACATATATGTATATGTTTATATATGTTAAAATGTATTCATGAAAATAAACAAACTAAAAAAATACTTTAAAAAAAACAAATGTATATACTAATATAAAATGAATGTACTATATACAGTATAAAATAAAAATTATATTTATATACATATATATATGAAATATTTTTGTTGAGATAACATAGTTTAATATCTGTATTACCCATTCCTCACACATAGTTGTGTTAGCTGATAGCTCCATCAGTGTCTCTCTCCTTGTTTTCTCCAGACTGAAGCTGCTCTTGTCTTGGCTGGAATCTCGTGTTCAGGAGGGCTGTGAAGAAACTGTGTATATGTTTATATATGTTAAAATGTATTCATGAAAATAAACAAACTAAAAAAAATACTTTAAAAAAAACAAATGTATATACTAATATAAAATGAATGTACTATATACAGTATAAAATAAAAATTATATTTATATACATATATATATGAAATATTTTTGTTGAGATAACATAGTTTAATATCTGTATTACCCATTCCTCACACATAGTTGTGTTAGCTGATAGCTCCATCAGTGTCTCTCTCCTTGTTTTCTCCAGACTGAAGCTGCTCTTGTCTTGGCTGGAATCTCGTGTTCAGGAGGGCTGTGAAGAAACTGCTACCCACAATGCATTGGCAAAGATCTACATAGACAGTAACAACAGTCCTGAGCGCTTCCTCCGAGAAAACCTGCACTACGACAGCACCACCGTGGGCCGATACTGCGAGAAGAGAGACCCGCACCTCGCCTTTGTGGCCTATGAGAGAGGACATTGTGACCTGGAGCTCATACAGGTGTCTTCTGCTCTCCACGGCTGCATTTATTTGATTAAAAATACAGTAAAATCAGTAATATTATGAAAAAGTTGTACGATTTTAAAAAAGTATTTTCTATGTCAGTATATAGTAAAATGTAATTTATTTCTGTGATGCGCAGCTGTATTTTCAGCATCATTCCTCCAGTCTTCAGTGTCACATGATCCTTCAGAAATCATTCTAATATGCTGATTTGCTGGAATCTGTGTTTTTCTGTCCTCCTGTAGGTGTGCAGTGAAAACTCCCTGTTTAAAAGCCAGTCGCGGTATCTGGTGCGACGAAAAGATCCCGATCTTTGGGCTCGAGTTCTGCAGGAGACGAACCCCTACAGACGGCCGCTGATAGATCAGGCACGAGTCGCACCTGAAACATCTGCAGACATCACGCAGTGTGTGATCATTGAGATGTTAATGATGAGGGTTGTGTGCACAGGTGGTTCAGACGGCTCTGCCGGACACGCAGGATCCAGACGAAGTGTCTGTGGCGGTGAAGGCGTTTATGACGGCCGATATGCCCAATGAACTCATTGAACTTCTGGAGAAGATCGTTCTGGAGAACTCCATATTCAGTGAACACAGGTCAGTCTGAGAGACTCGTGTCACACCGCTTGAGCTCCAATTCATATGTGACCCTGGAGTCGCATCTGAAACATCTGCAAACATCACGCAGTGTGTGATCATTGAGATGTTAATGATGAGGGTTGTGTGCACAGGTGGTTCAGACGGCTCTGCCGGACACGCAGGATCCAGACGAAGTGTCTGTGACGGTGAAGGCGTTTATGACGGCCGATCTGCCCAATGAACTCATTGAACTTCTGGAGAAGATCGTTCTGGAGAACTCCATATTCAGTGAACACAGGTCAGTCTGAGAGACTCGTGTCACACCGCTTGAGCTCCAATTCATATGTGACCCTGGACAACAAAACCAGTCATAAGGCTCCATTTTAATACATAATGTATGGTTTGTTAGGATCGGACAATATTTGAAAATCTGGAAACTTGAGGGTGCAAAAAAATCTAAATATTGAGAAAATCATCTTTAAAGTTGTCCAAATGAAGTTCTTAGCAATGCATATTACTAATCAAACATTAAGTTTTAATATATTTACGGTAGGAATACATAAGCTTTGCATTGATGTATGGTTTGTTAGGATCGGACAATATTTGAAAATCTGGAAACTTGAGGGTGCAAAAAAATCTAAATATTGAGAAAATCATCTTTAAAGTTGTCCAAATGAAGTTCTTAGCAATGCATATTACTAATCAAACATTAAGTTTTGATATATTTACGGTAGGAAATTTACAAAATATCTTCATGGAACATGATCTTTACTTAATATCCTAATGATTTTTGGCATAAAAGAAAAATCTATAATTGTGACCCATACAATGTATTGTTGGCTATTGCTACAAATATCCCCCAGCGACTTAACACTGCTTTTGTGCTCCAGGGTCACATATACCACAAGCTGGAATCTGATGTAATGGCCAAAATGAAATGCATAATGAATAAAATGCATAGCAAAACTCTCACATATTGTGTAAATAAAGTATTCTTTTTGACTGACAGAAAAATTAAGTAGTTGGAGAGTAGCTGTGTGGAGCATTGAAAGTAGATTGTAATTATCCTTGTTCAATTATATTATATCATATATCATATCATATTATATTGAATTAAGATTAATCTCTTTGTTGTAGTCCTAATTTTTAAGAACCTTTGAATAAAAGCATCTGCTAACTGAATAAAATATATTACAGTGTTTTATATTATATTTTATTAGGTTCTTTTGAATGAAGATTAATTTCTTTGTTGCATTCCGTAGTTGTAAGGAATTTTGAATAAAATCATCTGCTTAATGAATAAATCTAAATTTATTACCGTTATATTATATTATATTATATTGAATTAAGATTGATTGCCTTTTTTTTAAGCATATACTAAATGAAAATTTAAATATGTGAATATATGAACAATTTAAATATAATAAAAAGTAAATATTTTACATCAAAATGTTTTATATTGAATTTAATTTAATGTAATTTTATTTTATTGAGATTAATCACTGTAGTAAATTAGCTTTGCATAAAGCATCTGCTAAATTAATAAATGTAAATATATTATATTACATTACAATGTTTTATATTATATATTTGATTATATTATTATATTGAATTAAGATTAATCTATTTGTTGTATTTCTCAGTTGTAAGTAGTTTTGAATGAAAGTATTGTATTATATTATAAAATATTTTTATTATATTATATTACATTACATTTAATTAAGATTGATTGCTTTGTTGTATATCTCATTTTATTGTGCGTAGCTTTGAGTAAAAACATCTGCTAAATTAATGAATGTAAAATATGTAACATTATGTTATGTTATGTGTTCAGTTAAGATTAATCGCTTATTAATTGCTAATTTGTAAGCAGCTTTGGATAAAAACATCTGCTAAATGAATAAACTTCAATATATTGTTGATTTATAATGGGAGTGATCTAGTTATATCATATTTTTATTGTATTTGATTGAAATAAGATTATACACTTTGTGGTAACTGTAAGTAGTTTTGGATAAAAGCTGGAAGTTGATTATAATGGGAACAATTTTATTTACTGCATGTTGATGTAGATTATGTATTGACTGTATGTGGTGTTAATAAAGCGTGTCTTTCTGCATCAGGAACCTGCAGAACCTGCTGATCCTGACGGCCATCAAAGCGGACCGGACGCGGGTCATGGAGTACATCAACCGGCTGGACAATTACGACGCTCCTGACATCGCCAACATCGCCATCAGCAGTGAGCTGTACGAAGAGGCCTTCTCCATCTTCAAGAAGTTTGACGTCAACAGCTCAGCGATACAGGTCCACACACACACACACACACACACACACACAGACACACACCGATAGACACACAGAGACACACACACACACACACACAGATAGACACACGCAAACCTGCAATAATTAAATGTTAAACAACACAAATATCCTTTATGTATTTAATCCCATTCTATTAACCAATGTCTTTGCTTCTGAGCTTCGATGATTCAGTTCAAGCGTACTAATAAGCACGAATTACTCTAGACCACTCTAGACAAATCTTTTTTTATTGCTGAAGTGTGTTGAAATGTCTTCTTCTGCATTCTACTGTACGGATGTAAATGTACGTTCCCTTCAGCCTGAGGCATATTCATTTCACTTCTGGTGTGAAAAGGCTTTTATATTTGCCAAAAATAGAACTTTTTTATTTTAAAAACAAACAAGCAAGCCCTGTCCAGATTTAAAAAGTAACGCAAAAGTAACATAACGCAGGTTCTGATCGAGCACATGGGGAATCTGGAGCGGGCGTATGAGTTTGCGGAGCGCTGTGCCGAGGGCTCGGTCTGGAGTCAGCTGGCTCAGGCTCAGCTTCAGTCCGGTCTGGTCAAAGAGGCCATCGACTCCTACATCAAAGCTGGCGAGCCGTCGGCGTACATGGAGGTGGTGGATGCTGCCAGCAGAAACGGTGAGATGAACTGTCCTCAAACATCCTGAAACTGATGTAGTATAAATACATTCAGAAAATAGCAATGCCTAGATCATTTTTTAGCAAGATAACAAGATATACTCTACCAGTCAAACGTTTTTGAACAGTAAGATTTTTAATGTTTTTTAAAGAAGTCTCTTCTGCTCATCAAGCCTGCATTTATTTGATCAGAAATACAGCAAAAGCAGTAATATTGTGAAATATTTTTACTATTACAAATAACTGCTCTCTATTTGAATATATAGTCAAATGTAATTTATTTCTGTGATGCGCAGCTGTATTTTCAGCATCATTACTCCAGTCTTCAGTGTCACATGATCTTCAGAAATCAGTATAATATGCTGCTTTGCTGCTCAAAAAAAAATAATTATTATTATTATGTTGAAAAGTACATGTTATGTTGAGTAGAATTTTTTCAGGTTTCTTTGATGAAAAGAAAGTTCAGAAGAATAGGGTTTATCTGAAACAGAAATCTTTTGTAACATTATAAATGTCTTTATCATCTCTTTTGATCAATGTAAGGCATCCTTGATGAATAAAAGTATTAATTTCTATGTGTATTATAAATATATTTAGTAAGAGTTTTGAACTAGTGTCATGATTCTAATGTGCCTTTTATTTGCCAGTCTTAGAAATATCAGAGTATTTCAAGATATTAAAAAAATTATATGTCGCCAATAAAATAATATTTTATATATTATATTTATAAATACATTCAAAAATATTCAGTGTATCATAAATATTCGATCACAAATGAAATACAGCAAAAGCAGTAATATTGTGAAATATTTTTACTATTACAAATAACTGCTCTCTATTTGAATATATAGTCAAATGTAATTTATTTCTGTGATGCGCAGCTGTATTTTCAGCATCATTACTCCAGTCTTCAGTGTCACATGATCTTCAGAAATCAGTATAATATGCTGCTTTGCTGCTAAAAAAAAATTATTATTATTATTATGTTGAAAAGTACATGTTATGTTGAGTAGAATTTTTTCAGGTTTCTTTGATGAAAAGAAAGTTCAGAAGAATAGGGTTTATCTGAAACAGAAATCTTTTGTAACATTATAAATGTCTTTATCATCTCTTTTGATCAATGTAAGGCATCCTTGATGAATAAAAGTATTAATTTCTATGTGTATTATAAATATATTTAGTAAGAGTTTTGAACTAGTGTCATGATTCTAATGTGCCTTTTATTTGCCAGTCTTAGAAATATCAGAGTATTTCAAGATATTAAAAAAATTATATGTCGCCAATAAAATAATATTTTATATATTATATTTATAAATACATTCAAAAATATTCAGTGTATCATAAATATTCGATCACAAATGAGAAACAATGCCTTAATTATTTTAGCAAGATATATTGTTTTACTTATTGCATTAAATATTTAAAATATACTATATATAAAATTTCAATTAAAATAAATAGGTTAAAGCCACTTCAGCGCAAATATAAACTACCGCAAATGTTTTGAGGTCAGTACGTTTTTACTTTTTGAAAGAAATTAATATTTTTATTCAGCATTAAATTGATTGATGTATAATGTTACAAAAATTATATTTCAAATAAATGCTGTTCTTTTGAACGATCTTTTAAAATGCCCTAAAACTGTCCTGAAACTTACATAAGATGTTTGTTTACACCCATGCACTGACTGTAAATCGGCGTTTTATGGTGCTTTTAGAAATCAATGTGTCATTGTAGTGATGCTGTAATTTTCTACTATCTTGTATGTCCATGTATAATGTTAGTCAAGTTTTCTTACACTAAATACAGTCAAAATATAGATTTCATGACTAGAGAGGATATTTTGAGTTGTGAATGAAACGGTTCGTCACTAAGTACATCAAACTCTCTTGTTTCAAAATGGTCTGTTTTCATAGAGAACTGGGAGGATCTGGTGAAGTTTCTTCAAATGGCGAGAAAGAAAGCCAGAGAGTCGTACGTTGAGACGGAGCTCATCTTTGCTCTGGCTAAAACAAACCGTCTGAGCGAGCTGGAGGACTTCATCAACGGCCCCAACAACGCTCACATACAGCAAGTACGGAGATTTAAACACATGCAAACTCTGATGCACCCAAATAAAAGTTCTCAAAACCAAAAGTGCTCATTTTAAATGAGCTTTTCTAGCCTATAACATTCTATTAAAATGATCATATTTTATCGTATTGGATTACACTTGGTTAAAATAATAATATCTTTAGTAATAATATTAGATATATCTGTAGTAATAGTAATTATATCAGTTATTTAATAATTATAATTAAATATATAATGATTAATATTTAAAGTTTATAATATATTAAATGTAATATTAATCATAATGAATTTAAGAATTAATGCATTTAATGTTACTACAGATATATCTAATATTACATTTATTACATTACATATTATTATGTTTGACCGTGTGTAATGAAATGCAGTAATTGTAATAGAATTGATCATAATATATTAAACATCATTTATTAAATGTGATATTAATCATAATATATTTAATAGTGTAATAATCATATTAATGATAATTTATTTATGTGTAATCATAATAGTATATATATATATATATATATATATATATAATGTTATATTAATTTTATATATAATAAAAAAAATTATATATTAAGTAATTATATAATGCAATTATATATATGTGTGTGTGTGTGCATAGACGCATACATTTTATATCAATAGTAATATATATTATAATAGCAATATAGCATATTCTAATGTATTTAATCATTTCTTTTCAATAACAATAATATATTTAAATTTTTTAAAGTAAAAATATTTGGCCATTTTTGACTGTCTTAAAGAAAACTGCAGTAAAGAGTCTTTTCACCATCTATCACTATTGTGTCTTGTTGCTCAACATTAGTGTGCACACGTATTATTTTCAGTGTGTCCAGTAACGTGTGTCTCTCTGTAGGCTGGCGAGAGATGTTATGAAGAGGGTATGTTTGAAGCGGCCCGGCTGCTGTTTAATAACGTGTCTAATTTTGCTCGCCTGGCGTCCACACTCGTTCACCTCGGCGAGTTTCAGGCGGCTGTTGACAGCGCGCGAAAGGCCAGCTGCACACGCACATGGAAAGAGGTGAGAGAAAATCTGCTTCAGCGTTATTAAATACATATCTTTAAACTAGGGCTGTCAAGCGATTGAAAATTTTGAATTTAATTAATTACCTGAAGTAACGATTAATTAATCGCAAATTAATTGCACATCAATTTGGGCTGAAAAATGTGTTATGTTAAATGAGAAAAGCATTGATTAGACATTTCTAAAAAGAAATATGTGACCCTGGACAACAAAACGAGTCATAAGGGTCTATTTTACGATATACATCACCTAAAAGCTGAATAAATAAGCTTTCCATTGATGTATGGTTTGTTAGGATAGGACAATATTTGGTTGAGATACAACTATTTGAAAATCTGGAATCTGAGGGTGCAAAAAAATCTAAATATTGAGAAAATCATCTTTAAAGTTGTCCAAATGAAGTTCTTAGCAATGCATATTACTAATCAAAAATTAAGTTTTGATATATTTACAAAATATCTTCATGGAACATGATCTTTACTTAATATCCTAATGATTTTTGGCATAAAAGAGAAATGTATAATTTTGACACATACAATGTATTGTTGGCTATTGCTACAAATATCCCCCAGCGACTTAACACTGCTTTTGTGCTCCAGGGCCACATATATTGATTCAGCATAGAATTTATTAGGCCACACAAAAACTTTTAAGGCTACAATAACGTTGTTTTCAGAGGAAGCATGAATTAGAATCGCATAATTAAAATGATTTGGTTTTAAATAGGCATTAATGGGTTTTTAAAAATAATTTAATATTAAAATATAAAATACGAAAAACATTTTTTTAAATTAAGTGATACTCTACGAAACTAAAGCCGCCAGTATGGTGGCAGCAAGTCATTGTCTTAATGAGTGAGTCATTGAATCATTCATCCAACTGATTCATTCAAATGGATGATTCATTCAGAAGTCTTTATGAATAAAAATATCTGTAATAATAATATTTTTATATATTTAAAAGGTTTTTTATGCATCTATATGGTTTTTATAAATTTTTATTTCAGTTTTAGTTAATTTAGTACATCAAGTAAATGAAAGTGAGAAACTAAATTTGAAACTAAAACCAGCAGTAGGTGGCGTTATGAGTTATCCAGTTATTCATTCAACCGATTCGTTCAGACGGTGGATTCATTAAAAGGGTCCTATTATGCTCTTTTACAAAGTCTTGATTTTGTTTTGGGGGTGTACTAGAACATGCTCTCATGCTTGGTGGTTCGAAAAACGCATTATTTTTCACATAATTTACATTATTACAATACCTTTCTCCCCAGCCTGGCACAAACGGCTTGATTAGTTCCGGCTTTGATGAAGGTCCGCCTTCCGAAAAACAAAATGTGTTGTGATTGGTTAGCTGTCCCAGTGTGTTGTTATTGGCGAACAGCTTAGACAGTGTTTCAGTACTGCCACGCCCCTTGCTACATCTTTCAACAAAAGCTTTTGGCGAATCCGGCACTTGTGGAAGCTGTCCTCAGTAAAATGCGCAGCACACAATAGCAAATTAGGGTTATAATGCTCAGGGACAGAGTTAAAAAATAAATTGCAACCACTGTTTCCTGACATCATCCGCTTTCGGAAGCCCAAACAAAGACGAGGTGAAAAAAACATCGCACACCGGACGAGAAGCGCAGCGTCGCGCCACATCTTTAAAATTCAAATACATTATTTTCTATGAGTGTAGGCACACCGTCGGCGCCGTTCGGCGTCTGTCCGCGTCGCCCAGCTACGTCGTGTTGTACTTGTAAGAATTGTTCTAGACATGCCGAAAATTTGAGGCGACAGCACAGCAGCTCTTCTTCTTGGTTTTCTCTGATGCACTAACTCTGCAGCAGCACTTCTTCTTCGTCGTCTCGTCTGATGCGCTCACTCAACCAAGCGTTCTAACCACAACTTCGCCCCTCCCCAACCCCCAACCATTCGAGTTTCTGTAGGCGGGAATTATTTTTAATGATATTCTAATGGGCCGCTTTGTGATATCACAAAGCCCGGAAACCAACGCTGTAGTCCAAACGAGCCGTTCATTGTAGTTCTTGAAAAGGGATTTTTTAAAAACGAAATATCTCCCTTTGGAGTGGACTTTGAGATTTGTAACTTTCTAGATCTTTTTTATGCCCAAACATACACACTACACACTGACTAAAATTAAAAAAGTGAAAAAGCATAATAGGACCCCTTTAAGAAATGAAGCAAGTGAACTGTCTTTATGTATGAGTCACTGAATCATTGACTCACTCGATTTGTTCGGAAACGCAGAATCTCAAAGTTCGAATCTGGATTTTTCAAGTTCAAGTCCGCTGACGTTAATCCACTCTCCTGTCTGGTTTGTTTGTCGGACAATGACAGATTCTGCGTTCTGATTGGTCCAATCGCCTGTCAATCAAACTCCCGGCGAAGGGTCAATTCTGCTGTGACTTTGATTGGATTTTGGAACTATTTTAGTTAGCGAAATTGAGCAAAAACACACAATATTGACAATATTGTGTTTAAACTATAAGACAACATTAACTTCTTGTTTATTTACTGTTGCATGTAATCAATATCACATTTGCAATCGTGCAGATATTCGGGAAAAATAGCACTCTTGCTTGCCAGACTATATCATATGATATAAATATAAGACAATAACCCATATGAGGCATTTTTGCCTTCATATCTTGAAGCATTTAACTGCATTGTAACGTCGTCGTCCTGCACAATGTTCGTCAGCAACTGCATTATAAAAGATGGTGTACAGGTTCAAATTAATGTGTTTAAAGGGGTCCTATTTTGCTTTTTCACTTTTTCAACTTTAGTTAGTCTGTAATGTTGCTGTTTGAGCATAAAAAAGATCTACAAAGTTAAAAAGCTCAAAGTCCACTTCAAAAGGAGATATTTTATTTAACAGAAATGACTCGTTTGGACTACAACGCATATTTTCAGGGATTTGTGATATCACAAATATCGACGAATGGGACGAGACCTGGTTGAGCTGCACTAGAGAAGGCAACGTGTGTTATCACTATGTCGGCGACACGCTAGCTTTCCCAAGGCAGATGAACTTAGAGTGGTTACAATCATCCGGGTTTAAATCGTGCTCAAATTGATTTGATTTTGACGCAATATTTACACTGAATCTCGCAGGCGGCTATGATAAGGAGCATGACATTTCCAGACCAGGTGCCGAGTGCTGCCAATCACAACACACACTGGCCCAGCTAACCAATCACAACACACACTGGCCCAGCTAACCAATCACAGCACACACTGGCACAGCTAACCAATCAAAGCACACACTGGCACAGCTAACCAATCACAGCACGCACCGGCCCAGCTAACCAATCACAGCACACACTGGCCCAGCTGACTACTGTCACTTTTGATCAATTTAGTGCATCCTTGATGATTAAAAGTATTACTTTCTAGAAAGTTTTGAACGGTAGTGTATTTAGATATCTCATTTTTAATTTTCTCTTGTTTTATGTTAATATGAATTCACTGCAGTAAATGCTGTGCGATTCGTGTTCGCTTCATGATGGTTGAGCAATGAGGTCATGATTTGTGTATGTTAGGTTGGTTGTGTTTATGATTTGCTGTGCTGTGATTGGTCAGGTGTTTTAAATAATTTTCATTATTAAAAAAATAAACATTTATAATTTAATAAATAAAAATTAATTTTCAATTTTTTCCCCAACTTTTTGCTGTGTGTATAGAGGAATGATTCACCCAGAAATTATTACAGTCTTTTTATTACTTTATTCTTTCAATTAATTCTGAATAAAAATGTGCTATTTATTTATTTATTTACTTGCTTACTTTCAATAAAACATATTGGTAACACTTTACAATAAGGTTCATTAGTTAACATTAGTTACTACTTTAGTTAGCATGAACTAAGCATGAACAATACTTCTACAGCATTTATTAATCTTAGTTAATATTAATTCTAATATTTACTAATGCATTATTAAAATCAAAAGTTGTGCTTGTTAACATTAGTTAATGCACTGTGAATAAACATGAACTAACAATGAACAACTGAATTTTCATTAACTAACCTTAACAAAGATTAACAAATATGGTAATAAATGTATTGTTCATTGTTTGTTCGTGTTAATTAATACATTAACTAATGGAACCTTATTGTAAAGTGTTACCAAAATATTGAATTAATTTAGTGGAACAATTTAGGAATAATTCACCCAAAAATGTCTTTATGTATTAGTTGATTAAAAAACATTATAAATGTGTATTTCAATTAGTGACTGTTTATTTATTTATGTTCATTTTCTAATTTAATTAAACTAATTTAGTGACTTTTCAACTCAATTTGCATTTAATTTACTGTTTGTTTATTTATGTATTCCTTATTCATTATTATTAATATTATTAATACATTTTTTAAATGAATTTTCATTCAAAATGTGCAAATAAATTAGTGACTATTTTCCCGTTTTTGTTTTGCTGCTGTCATCATTTACTTCCCCTCAAGTTGTTCCAAAACTCTATGACTTTCTTTCTTTCTCTCGTTCTTTCTGCCAAACAAAAAGTAAAGTTCAGCAGATTTATTCCAGCGTTCTGCGTCTCTGTGTGTCAGGAAGCGATGCAGTTCTCCGCTGAGTCTCAGGACGGCGCTCAGTCTCAGGATCTCCTGCGCTGGTTTGTTGAGGAGGGGAAGCGCGAGTGTTTCGCCGCGTGTCTCTTCAGCTCCTATGATCTTCTGGCTCCTGACCTGGTCTTAGAGCTGGCCTGGAGACACGGCCTCGTGGACTTCGCCATGCCGTACTTCATTCAGGTGACGAGGGAGTACCTGAGCAAGGTGCGTATGAAAGCACACGGATCACAGACATCATAAACGGCTCATATACTTATAATGAAAGTCCACTTATAACATTAGTCAAGGTTTCTTGCACCAATTCTGACCATTACGACATATACAGGAACAATAATTTTCATTTTCAAGAAAAAAAAAACATTAAGTGAATTTTCCACCTTCTTTTTGCAACTATGTGTATAAAGGAATGATTCACACAGAAATGAAAGTTATTACAGTTATTACAAATAAAAATGTGCAGTTAATTTAGTGACTATTAATTTATTTAAATATTTTCAATTAATTTAGTGACTATTTATTTATCTATTTCCTTTTTTTATTTTATTCTTTTATTTATTTACTATTTTATTACTGTATAAAGGAATGATTCACACAGAAATTAAAATTCTGACATTATTAATAATTAAAAGTAAAAAATGTGCAGTTAATTTAGTGACTATTTATTTAAATATTTTCAATTAATTTAGTGACTATGTATTACATTTTTTTTATTTTATTCTTTTATTTATTTACTATTTTATTACTGTATAAAGGAATGATTCACACAGAAATTAAAATTCTGACATTATTAATAATTAAAAGTAAAAAATGTGCAGTTAATTTAGTGACTATTTATTTAAATATTTTCAATTAATTTAGTGACTATGTATTACATTTTTTTTATTTTATTCTTTTATTTATTTACTATTTTATTACTGTATAAAGGAATGATTCACACAGAAATTAAAATTCTGACATTATTAATAATTAAAAGTAAAAAATGTGCAGTTAATTTAGTGACTATTTATTTAAATATTTTCAATTAATTTAGTGACTATGTATTACATTTTTTTTATTTTATTCTTTTATTTATTTACTATTTTATTACTGTATAAAGGAATGATTCACACAGAAATTAAAATTCTGACATTATTAATAATTAAAAGTAAAAAATGTGCAGTTAATTTAGTGACTATTTATTTAAATATTTTCAATTAATTTAGTGACTATGTATTACATTTTTTTTATTTTATTCTTTTATTTATTTACTATTTTATTACTGTATAAAGGAATGATTCACACAGAAATTAAAATTCTGACATTATTAATAATTAAAAGTAAAAAATGTGCAATTAATTTAGTGACTATTTATTTATTTAATTAAATATTTTCAATTAATTTAGTGACTATTTATTTAATTAAATATTTTCAATTAATTTAGTGACTATTTTCCAACCACTTTTTGATTCAATGTCTTTAAATGAATAATTAAAATAATTTAATTTAATTTAATTTAATTTAACTTTATAATAGGTTCTGTCTGTTAACATTAGTTACTACATTAGAAGTAACCATGAAAAATACTTCTAAAACCTTTATCAATCTTATTATAATAATAAATTATATTATTATTATAAATAATACATTTCTAAATTTAATAATATTTTTTTTTAAATTAAAGTTGTATCTGCTAATATTTTTAATGAACCTGTTCTGACATGAACAAACAATGAAGTTGTATTTTAATTAAATATTGTTAAAAATGATTCATAAATATTGTAACAAATGCATTGCTCATTTTTAGTTATTGTTAAATTTAGCATTTACTAATACATTATTAAAACCGAAAGTTGTATATGTCAATATTATTTAATAGACCCAAGTTAACATGAAAATATAACAGTTATATTTTTATTAACTATATTTTAATATTCAATAATAATACTTTATTAAAATATCTGTTAATATTATTCAACGGGCCTGTTTAACATGAACTTACAATGCACCGTTGTATTTTTATTAATTACCATTAAAAAAGATGAATAAATGGCACCTTATTATGAAATCTTATCCAGATTTCTCTTCATTTGAGTCGCTTCTGCAGCCTTGTTTTCTTGGAAAACTGTAAAATACGTAGTCTGTTTATCACTACACTTACATAAATGAGTGTTTTCTAGTTTATTAGTTGTTCAGGTTTAATTCAGTCGCCCTAAATGAGATTCACAATGTTTTAGTGCCTGATAATTATTGTTCTGATTGCACAAATCAAATGAGATCATCTGCTAGAGTAGATAGAATATCTCCAGCAGGCTGTAAATGATGTAAAGCTGCTGTATTAAAGCTGACCTGACTCTCCGTCCTCCACAGGTGGAGGAATTATCCGGACAGGTGAAGGTCTCTGACCCGTTCTGTCTCTCTCTGTATTAGATATTAGCGCATGTTGAGTACAGACGCTCCCCTCCTTCATGACAGGTTCCTGAATAGTGTGCTTGATTACCCACAGTGCACTGCTCTGTAGCTGTAATGAGCCTGTTTGTTTGTTTGTGTGAGTGCATTTTTGAGAACATAAAGGGAAGCTAATTATTATAAAATGGAGAATTATTCATGTGTCAAGTGGTCTTCAACATAACCTCTTGTAAGTCCTGCAGGTGTGAGACGCGCATTAAAGACGCAGTACATCAGATTGAGCTGCAGAAGGCAGCAAACTCACTCTTAGGTTAAACCCTGGAAAGTGTAACCTGAAATATCATTCAGAAAAATCTTCTTTTTTTTTTTGGGAACAATGGAACAGTTATTGAACCTTTAGACAAAATCTTTTTTTTTTTAAATACAATTTTTTGCTTATGTGTTTTGTGTTGAGTATCGTATTTGATCCATCAGGCTTTTATCAGAATCAGATTTTGATCCATCAGGCTTTTATGGCTCATAAAGTCTGATATAGTGAGAATAAAAAACAGCTCAGTTTTATTCAGAGACTTAAACTGAGCAAAAATACGTAATTTGCTGCAGGTGCTGAAATGTAAATCAGTTTATTTTTATATCTTGTTTTCATTTTAATTTCAGTTTTTGTTGTCGTTTTTTAATATGTCTATTTTTTATCATTTTTATTTTAGTTTTAGTTATTTTAGTACATCAAGTTAAACTAAATGAAAATGATAAATGTTGCTAAATAAGCTTTTTTAATATTTATTTTATTTCAAGTGGACAATTGTAAAATATTAAGTCAGATGCTGCTCTTTATCACTATGCTTTCAAATAAATTAGTGTTTTTTATTCAGTAGTTGTAGTTAGTGTACATTTTTCTGTTCAGATTTAATTCAGTCACCCTAAATGAGATTATTAATATTTTAGTGCCTGATAAATATTGTTCTGATTGCATAAATTTAATTATATAATGTGATAGAGTAGATATAACCAATGTAGTTAGTATATATATATTTTTAAATAGTAAATATATATATTAGATTGCATTTATTTCAAGTATGGTTTTAGGTTTAGATTTAGTTGTAGTTTTAGTTAATTATAACCCTGCACAGAGCTGAAAAGCCAAATAATAATAGTTCATTAGTCTCACTGTAGGATGCTTACAATTGTCAATCAGCTATTATTTTAGCTTTTCACATATTATAACGATAAATATATACGACGAATGTGAGATCTTGCATTGTGGTTTTCTAAGTGGGATTTATAAGTCATATTTATATAATGCATTGCTTAGGGAAAATCATTGATGTTTTAAAGTATTGTTAAGTGAATGTGAGTGTATGTGTGCATGTGGTGTGACATTACTGGGCATCTGCATGATGATGCTGTAAACAGACGTCAGAGGAGGACTTGAGGAGTGTGTGAAGGGCATGAGCGGCTCAGTGGACGGCGTTTGGATAAAAAGGACTCAGCGTGACACTTTGACAGTGATGTTTGCTTACATAAATGAGTGTTTTCTAGTTTATTAGTTGTTCAGGTTTAATTCAGTCGCCCTAAATGAGATTCACAATGTTTTAGTGCCTGATAATTATTGTTCTGATTGCACAAATCAAATGAGATCATCTGCTAGAGTAGATAGAATATCTCCAGCAGGCTGTAAATGATGTAAAGCTGCTGTATTAAAGCTGACCTGACTCTCCGTCCTCCACAGGTGGAGGAATTATCCGGACAGGTGAAGGTCTCTGACCCGTTCTGTCTCTCTCTGTATTAGATATTAGCGCATGTTGAGTACAGACGCTCCCCTCCTTCATGACAGGTTCCTGAATAGTGTGCTTGATTACCCACAGTGCACTGCTCTGTAGCTGTAATGAGCCTGTTTGTTTGTTTGTGTGAGTGCATTTTTGAGAACATAAAGGGAAGCTAATTATTATAAAATGGAGAATTATTCATGTGTCAAGTGGTCTTCAACATAACCTCTTGTAAGTCCTGCAGGTGTGAGACGCGCATTAAAGACGCAGTACATCAGATTGAGCTGCAGAAGGCAGCAAACTCACTCTTAGGTTAAACCCTGGAAAGTGTAACCTGAAATATCATTCAGAAAAATCTTCTTTTTTTTTTTGGGAACAATGGAACAGTTATTGAACCTTTAGACAAAATCTTTTTTTTTTTAAATAAAATTTTTTGCTTATGTGTTTTGTGTTGAGTATCGTATTTGATCCATCAGGCTTTTATCAGAATCAGATTTTGATCCATCAGGCTTTTATGGCTCATATAGTCTGATATAGTGAGAATAAAAAACAGCTCAGTTTTATTCAGAGACTTAAACTGAGCAAAAATACGTAATTTGCTGCAGGTGCTGAAATGTAAATCAGTTTATTTTTATATCTTGTTTTCATTTTAATTTCAGTTTTTGTTGTCGTTTTTTAATATGTCTATTTTTTATCATTTTTATTTTAGTTTTAGTTATTTTAGTACATCAAGTTAAACTAAATGAAAATGATAAATGTTGCTAAATAAGCTTTTTTAATATTTATTTTATTTCAAGTGGACAATTGTAAAATATTAAGTCAGATGCTGCTCTTTATCACTATGCTTTCAAATAAATTAGTGTTTTTTATTCAGTAGTTGTAGTTAGTGTACATTTTTCTGTTCAGATTTAATTCAGTCACCCTAAATGAGATTATTAATATTTTAGTGCCTGATAAATATTGTTCTGATTGCATAAATTTAATTATATAATGTGATAGAGTAGATATAACCAATGTAGTTAGTATATATATATTTTTAAATAGTAAATATATATATTAGATTGCATTTATTTCAAGTATGGTTTTAGGTTTAGATTTAGTTGTAGTTTTAGTTAATTATAACCCTGCACAGAGCTGAAAAGCCAAATAATAATAGTTCATTAGTCTCACTGTAGGATGCTTACAATTGTCAATCAGCTATTATTTTAGCTTTTCACATATTATAACGATAAATATATACGACGAATGTGAGATCTTGCATTGTGGTTTTCTAAGTGGGATTTATAAGTCATATTTATATAATGCATTGCTTAGGGAAAATCATTGATGTTTTAAAGTATTGTTAAGTGAATGTGAGTGTATGTGTGCATGTGGTGTGACATTACTGGGCATCTGCATGATGATGCTGTAAACAGACGTCAGAGGAGGACTTGAGGAGTGTGTGAAGGGCATGAGCGGCTCAGTGGACGGCGTTTGGATAAAAAGGACTCAGCGTGACACTTTGACAGTGATGTTTGCTGCTCCGTTGACTTCTGCGTCTCTTACAGGTGGATAAACTGCAGGAGCATGAGGACAAGAGAGCACCTGAAGACCAGACTCCTGAAGCCTCCTCCATCGTCTATGGTATGTTCATCATCAGCTCTTTCATGCACTTTCTACTAAATCAATCTTTTCTCATTGCTGGTCAATGTGCACATGCATCAGACGCCATCTCAAGCAAAAAAGTAGTTTAAAATTGCTTACAGCTGATTGTTTTGTGGCAGGAAACATGATGAAATTAAATGCAGCTTCAATCATTCCAGTTTAAATACATTATAATTGAGAAACTTCTCCAACCTGGACAATTATTTTATTAGTATTTTATTTTTTAGCTAAATATTTACAGATTTTCAGACGCCGTATTTTGTTTCATCTTTTTTGAATAAAGCATGTTTGCTCCTCGACATGTAGTTTACAGCCGATCCAGTAGTTTGTGATTCTCTGTTTTCTTCCGTACAGCTCAGCCAAACCTTCTTTCTGATCTATAATTGTTATTCAACAGAAACCGCTGTGAAATCCTGCCCAGATGCTGAGTGCTTGTGATGCATTATCAATCACATATCACGTTAAATGTTCCCATTCATAAATATGAATATCTGTGTGTCTGTGTCTCTCTGTGTGTGTGTGTGTGTGTGTGAGTGTCTGTGTCTGTGTCTGTGTGTGTGTGTGTCTGTGTCTGTGTCTGTGTGAGTGTATGTGTCTGTGTGTGAGTGTCTGTGTGAATGTGTGTGTGTGTCTGTGTGAGTGTCTGTGTGTGTGTGTGTGAGTGTCTGTGTCTATGTGAGTGTGTGTATGTGTGTGTGTGTCTGTGTGAGTGTATGTGTCTGTGTCTGTGTGAGTGTCTGTGTGAGTGTATGTGTCTGTGTGTGAGTGTCTGTGTGAGTGTGTGTGTGTCTGTGTGTGTGTGTGTGTGTGCTTGTGTGTGTATGTGTATGTGTGTCTGTATGTGTATGAGTGTCCGTGTCTGTGTCTGTGTCCGTGTCCGTGTCCGTGTCCGTGTCTGTGTCCGTGTCTGTCTGTGTGTGTGTGTGTGTGTGTGAGTGTCTGTGTGAGTGTGTTTGAGTCTGTGTGGGTGTCTGTGTCTATGTGTGTGTGTGTGAGTCTGTGTGTGTGTCTGTGTGAGTGTCTGTGTCTGTGTGTCTGTGTGAGTGTCTGTGTCTGTGTGTCTGTGTCTGTGAGTGTCTGTGTCTGTGTGTGTGTGTGTGTGTGTGTGTGTCTGTGTGTGTGAGTGTCTGTGTGAGTGTGTTTGTGTCTGTGTGAGTGTCTGTGTCTATGTGTGTGTGTGTGAGTCTGTGTGTGTGTCTGTGTGAGTGTCTGTGTGTGTGCTTGTGTGTGTATGTGTATGTGTGTCTGTATGTGTATGAGTGTTTGTGTCCGTGTCCGTGTCCGTGTCTGTGTCTGTGTCTGTCTGTGTGTGTGTGTGTGTGTGTGTGTGTGTGTGTGTGTGTGTGTGTGTGTGTTGATGCAGGACAACAGCTGATGCTGAGTGGCAGTCAAACACCCGTCAATCCTCAGACGGGCTTCCCAGCTTACGGTTTCACTCCTCCGGTGTACGGCTTCAACCTTCAACCTTGAATTTTCCTGCTAGGAATTCTGGGAAACGTGTGCCTGTGCTGCATTCAGGAAGCATGACGAAGCATCTCTGCAATCAAATGAACACCCAGCGCTACTTCCTTACATACGTGTGTTGCGTTCACCGCTCAACAAGCTGCTCGTTAACTTATATTTTCATTTGAATCTGATCAGATCGCGCTGATGATGAGAGGAAGGACACTAAACCCGAACGACACTAGTTAGGGTGAACAATACAGTATTTGTAGTGACAAACTCATTTCTTGGTTCTTTTGTCCATTCTCGTCTGTTTTTAATCGTTTGATTCTGCAGCATTAACTTTGTTTACGTTTCAAGCGGTACTAAATTTCAGTTTTACAATGTGAAAATCTCACCATCAGTGATGAGCACAACCAAACGTCTGTTTATTTAACACTAGCTTGATGTAGCTGTTACTTGCTCATGATTATTGAAGCTTTTTCTGCTGCTGTTCATCATCCATGTTACTGCAAGCCATATGCACTGTCTATATAATGTTGTAGTCAAAAGAGACATTATTTTTTAGGAAAACATTATGCAAAAAATACAAAAAGTGATGTTTGGGTTGCTCAGTGTGTAGCGACTCCTTCGACTGAAGAGGCACAGAGAATAAAGTTTACATGTGCTGTTCATTCTGTCTCACTCTCAAGTCACTTCAGGTCACTGTCTTTCACGTTGTTCCTGTTTAATGTGGGTTTTGTGTGTTTTTCCGGCATGTTCTTGTCTGGGTTCTTGCTCAATTTTTAACAAAACGTAGTGTAGCAGAAAGATCACATTTTGGGATTAGTTTGGTTTTCAGCATCACTATAGTGGCAGAGTTATGATGCATTCAATGGTTATGTTCCAGAAAGTAATGCTATATTCCCATTTTCATATTCCCTAGTACAGTGATGGAATCAGAATATATATTTCTACAATACTTCATAGAAACTATGTCCAGAAAAAAACTATGTAGTACAAAAAAAAGCATTGTGTTACCATAGTGCAGTGTTTTTTCTTTTAGTTAAAATTAGTGCATAATATACAGTAACAGTAGCTCCTTTATATTGATCACACTAGAGTTTTAACAGATTTGACAGATTATACATGTATCTTTGATGTATGGAGGCCCAAACCTGCAAAAAAAAAAAAAAATTATATTAAAAATAAATGAATAAATACATATAAATAATATAATGGAAAAATAAAGGAATAAATGACTTTATAAAACAAATACAAATTATAAAATTTAGTCCTACATTTATTTTTGTATTACTTTTTATTTATTTTCGGTACTGATTCTTTATTTCAATTTTTTATCACTTTTTTATTCTGATTTATGTATTTTTTTGTTTATACATTCCTTTATTTTGGCATGCATTTATTTCCGCATGTATACATTGTCATATTTAAATATTGCCACATTTATTTATTTTTCATTTCTGCAGGCTGAGCCTCCATACTGCTGATTTTTTATTTAAAACTAAAACCTCGAGCTGTTTTCTGTCAGTCGGATGATGTGAAGGAGTTTTAAACTGGAGATCCACCTTAACTCGAGTTTCGTTTCTGGAGGGCGAGAGAGTGAGTGAGTGAGTGAGTGAGAAAGAGAGAGAGAGCCCGCTGATTGGCTGAGAGCAGAGTCTAAGATCGGCGGATCGCGCGCTGCTCTCAGATGAAACAGTGATTGAAGATGAAGAGCAAAGCCGAACTCACCCATCCTGGAAAAGCCATCCTGGCAGGTCAGTTTATACACATGACTAACACATAAAGACCAACAGCTCATAGATAATACAGAACTGAACCCATTTGAGGTGAATTGTATTCATTTCTGAACTCTGGATGTCTTTGCATCTGAACTTGTGAAAGAAGCTTCAGAAAAGGAGAGACAATACTGACGATTGGATTTGTGTTGGTTATTGCAGTGAAATATTGTGTGAATGAATATATTCAGAAAACTCCTTTACATTTGCTAGATCTTTAGACAAATAGGTAAGTATGTGTGTGTGTGTGTGTGTGTGTGTGTGTGTGTGTGTGTGTGAGTGTGTGTGTGTGTGTGTAGGGATCAGTAAGATTTTTAATGCGTTTCTATTTTGAATAAATGCTGTTCTTTTTAGCTTTTTATTCATCAAAGAATCCTGAAATAAAGTTTCACAGGTTCCGAAAAATATTAAGCAGCAAAACTGTTTCTAACATTGATAATAAATCAGCATATTAGACTGATTTCTGAAGATCATGTGACACTGAAGACTGGAGGAATGATGCTGAAAATACAGCTGCGCATCACAGAAATAAATTATATTTTAATTTATGTTCAAATAGAAAACTGTTATTTTAAATTGCAATAATATTTCACAATATTGCCGTTTTTTCTGTATTTCTGATCAAATAAATGTCACCTCGGTGAACAGAAGAGACTTTAAAAAATATTACAACTCTTACTGATCCCAAACTTTTGAATGGCAGTGTGTATATATATATATATATGCATACTAAGTAGTCAACAAAAAGAATAAGCAAACACAGTTGATTTCAGACACACTGTTTACTTCACTCTGCTAAAACAGAAAAACGCTGAATTCATTGTCAGTCTAGAAAATAGTCACTCATAAGCCGAACACAGCTGAATGTTATCACTTGTGCATTAGAGATTACAGATAGTGTAATATATTTGAGATGTTTTGGTTCAGACACATGATTTATCAGTGCTGTAAAGGTCAGATCTAGACGAGGACACACAGCTGATGCTCACTTCTGTCAGAGAAAGACGAACGCTTGTGTGTTTAAATTAACGTCAGTGATTTTAAGATGGCAAAACTTAAGTCAAAGGGTGTAAAAAGTTCTGTGTCTTAATAATTAATAATAATGATAGTTTTAGATATAAAAGTAACCGTTTTGACTCCTTTTGATTCTGATTGGAAGAGTGATGCTTGAAGCTGTCATAAAATGGAAATTAACTATAACCTAATGAATCATAATACTTGGCAGAACAATTGTTTATCCTTTATTCTTCATAATTATTAATAATATTTATAAATGAACATAAGCCTAACTATTCATTGCACATCTGTGTCTTTTATCATAACGCTCATGCTGCTGCTTTATGAAAGCAATAAGCAACTCGAGGCCTTATTTTTTGCAGTGCTGCATAAACGCAGTGTAATGATGCTCTTAGAATAGATTGAGGGCAATTCTAAAGTAGGGTTGGTCATTACGATCTCTCTTACCTGTCTGTGTGAACGCTGACGGACCCGCTCTGCTCTTCTCTGGGTAATTGGTGAACTACCATCTGGAAACTGTTCATCTGAAACCAAATGACAGGTTTTAATGGCTGTGATATTTTTCTCTATATGCGCTGGTGCTGCTCCACTCGTCTGTAATTACACAAACCAGCCTTCAGATGGAAATGCCACGTCTTATTTGCAGAAGAGAATATGACAGGCTGTGAGCCCAGTTTAAACCAGTATTTTGTCTTTATTTAACACAGTAATTGCCATTGTCATAATATGAGGAAAATACAGTGTATTACACGGTCTATGTGTGTATGTATATATATATATAATTTTAATAATTAATAATTTATGCATTTAGCAGATGCTTTTATCCAAAGCGACTTACAGTGCAGGCTATACATTTTTTACCAGTATGCGTGTTTATATGTATATATATATATATGCCCCACTGTATGTATATATATATATAAAATTAAAAATAATCAAAAATAAATGATTAAATGTAATAATAAAAGAATAAAGGAATTAATGTCTTGATAAACCAAATACAATTAATTTACTTACATTTTGTCATAAATTTATATTTATTTAAATAAAATAAAAAATTAAAGTTAATAAGTGAAAGAATAAAAAAAAGAATAAAAATAAATAAAACAATATTAACTATACTTTTATTAATTTTTATTATTTAATTAATTTTATTTATTAATTTTATTTATTTTTTATTAAATTATATATATATATGCATATGTGGCTACACACCCACACACCCACATGTATATATATATATGACCCTGGAGCACAAAACCAGTCTTAAGTGCCAATTTTTTCGAAATTGAGATGTATACATCATCTGAAAGCTGAATAAATAATCTTTCCATTGATGTATGGTTTGTTAGGATCGGACAATATTTGAAAATCTGGAATCTGAGGGTACAAAAAAATCTAAATATTGAGAAAATCATCTTTAAAGTTGTTCAAATGAAGTCCTTAGCAATGCATATTACTAATCAAACATTAAGTTTTGATATATTTACGGTAGGAAATTTACTAAATATCTTCAAGGAACATGATCTTTACTTAATATCCTAATGATTTTTGGCTTAAAAGAAAAATCTATAATTGTGACCCATACAATGTTTTTTTGGCTATTGCTACTAATATCCCCCAGCGACTTAAGACTGCTTTTGTGCTGCAGGGACACATTTGTGTGCGTCATGACTTCAGTGCTGGAGGATGTTTTGAAGGCAACTTTATCAGATGGATCTCAAATATTCAGGAAGTGCATTTGATCAGTTAAAACTGGTGAAAACTGTGCATTTTTGGTTTGTATGATGTGTTTGTACTTTTTATTCACACCAAGATTAAAAAGCTATTTTGTTTGAGACGCTTCTGGAAGTTCAGGCAGTTCAGGTCGGTTTACTCCTGCAAGCCGCGGGGTGTTTGTGTTGTTTTCGTATGTATTGTACAAGTTGTGCTTCCAGCTGCTGGACTCGGGTTGTTTTGTATTGTAGAGCAGCTCTGGTTTACTGTCACACAAACCCATCAGTGACCTGGAAACATTTCACACGCTACACACACACGGCTTTCCATAGTCACATGTGTAGTGAGATTACAGCCGTAGACGTGTTCACATGTGCGATCTCCTGTCACGGCAGGGTCTGATGTAAGCTCAACTCTGTGACATGCTGGTGATTAGCATAGAAATTCATTTTACACCACACTTTACATATACATTTATGCATTTAGCTTTTATCTGGCGACTTACGAACAATCACTTGCTGTTCTTCTGTCACTTTGTCATATTTACAGTAATGCACGTTGCACGTTGCATCAGGATAAACATTTTTAATATACAGTGGGTACGGAAAGTATTCAGACCCCCTTAATAACTCTTAAACATTCAGTCTGTTCAGCAACCTTTGATTCATTTCAGAGAGTCAGTTCAAATTGTGAATCAGATCAAACAGTGATTCAACGACTCATTTGCTTTGTTCGTTTTTGTACTTGTTTTGTCCTTTTTCAATATTTTTTGTTTTGTATTTTCTGGATTTTTTATGTGTATGTACTAAAGCAAAAACATGTCTTGATTATTTTAACTTGATTTAAACTGCTTTAGTTTTAGTCTTTTCAGTTTACTTGGATATAAATTATGAGTAAAATAAATTGTCATAAATAAATATGACATAAATATTGAGATACACTGTAAATATTGCATGTCCAAATATTGTGTGCATTATATCCAAAACATCACTAATGAAATTGCCGTGTCTGTGTGTCTGTGTGTGTGTGTGTGTGTGTGTGTGTGTGTGTGTGTGTGTGTGTGTGTGTGTGTGTGTGTGTGTGTGT
>NW_015505887.1:223343-227041 GCF_001515645.1 Sinocyclocheilus grahami | reverse complement strand
GTGTGTCTGTGTGTGTGTGTGTGTGTGTGTGTGTGTATGAACAAATTTGTTACTTTAAATAACTTGTTTCTCTCGCTCTCTCTCAATCTCTCTTTCTTTCTGGCTTTTTAAAATTAAAACTATATAAAAATAATACAATAAAAAATAAAATAAATGTTAACTGAAAGAAAATATATAATATAAAATATTTATAAATTATAAAATAATATTATAAATATAAAATATTTGTAAATAAAATATATAATACTTATATCAACATTTCTCATTTTCCTTTAACTTGAAATAACAAACTAATAAATGAAAAAATAATAAAAACTATATAGGCGTACATAAAAAGAATATAATATTAACAATAATTACAAATAAAAATGGCAAAACAGCAAAATTACTAAAACTTTAACTAAAATTAAAGTGAAAACATACAAAATACAAAAATAAAATCAACATATTAACAAAAACTGTAGTAGTATATCAATGATACTAAAATAACGCTGGAAATTGCTTCTGTTTTATTTTTGCTATATTTTAAATGTGCTCTCAGACTTTTGAACCCTGCTGTATATTGAAGTCTGTCAGAAGGCTCAAATATATCAAGATATATTGTTCATATATTTCATGCAGCCGTGTTATAGTGATGGGTCGGTCGCCTGCGGGCGCTTCTGTCTAATGCAGAGCCGTCAGATCGCTGCTATTGTGTTTTCTTCATCACTCAAGCCCTTTCTACAGCTATTGCTGTGTAAGAGTGTGTGTGTGTGTGTGTGTGTGTGTGTGTCTCGCCGGGAGGCTGCAATTAAGCTCAGCGAGTGCTCGTCTCCTCTCTGAGGCCGAGGGCTCGTCACCGGTCCACTCATCAGTGTCTCTACCCTTCATTCACAATCACTTGTTCTTCCGTCTGTCCTGCTGATTTCGTCTGTCTCTCACCTGAGAGCCTCTCAAGAAGACTCGGGGCCCTCGAGTAGATCAAACATCATGTATTAATAGAGCCGTAATGTCACCGTTTGCTTCAGCAAGAAACATGAAAGGAATTATTCATCTGTCATCTGCCTTTAATGTAACACCAGAATCCAGAAACACATTCCTCCGGCGGGAATCACCACATCTCATTAAAACAGCGACTTAATAACAGTTAAAAATGAACATCCTGTCATTATTTACTCACTCCAAATGAGCGGACATCAAAGTTTGGGGTCCGTATGATTTGTTTTCTTAAAAATAAATTACTGCTTTAATTCAACAAAGATGCATTTTTGTTAAAAAGTGACAGTAAAGACATTTATAATGTTACAAAAGATTTCTATTTCAGATAAATGCTGTTCTTTTGAACTTTCTATTCATCTGAGAATCCAGAAAAATAAAATATATCACGGTTTCCACAAAAATATTGTGCAGCACGACATTGATGATAATCAGAAATGTTTCTTGAGCAGCAAATCAGCATATTAGAATGATTTCTGAAGGAGACACTGGAGTAATGATGCTGAAAATTCAGCTGCGCATCACAGAAATAAATTACATTTTACAACATATTTACATAGAAAACAGCTGTTTTAAATTCTAAAAATATTTCACTTTTTTTAATCAAATAAATGCAGCCTTGGTGAGCATAAAAGTCTTAATGAACCGACCCCAGAATTTTAAACAGTAGTTTATGTATAGATGTTTTGAGGAATATTCAGAATATCCTCTTTTCCATATAATTAAAGCATATGCAAGGCTATTAAGCTCCAGAAAGACAAACAAAAAATATAAAATAAAATAGTCCATATATTAGTGCGTAAGCCGTCATATAACTTTAACGTAGTGCACAAGTCTTCTGGACTGTTGTTATGATATTTTTATGGTGTCTCTCTCCTGTTTTTGGACCTCAACAGCATCCCTCCTAATTCACTGTTATTGTATTCAAAAGAGCAACGTGAGCATTCTTCAAATCATCTTCTTTTGTGCTCCACTGAAGAAAGACGTTCTTACATGTTTTGTATTGGCAAGTGAATGGCTAAATTATCAAATTTTAGGGTGAACTAGTATTTTTAGCCAAACAAGTCAGGAGATTTTGATGATGATTTATTGTAGATCTTGTGTTAATGCTGAGAGCTTGTGTTTTATTGATGTGGTGTGTTTGGTTAAGGTGTGTGTGTGTGTTTTGACTGATATTTCAGAAACACACACAGAGCGCTGACTGATTTCTGCGCTCATGTAAATCAGTCGTGTTTCTCTGGCAGGCCTCAGATGTGGCGTCTGTGGTAATTTCCTGCCGTTTGCTCTGTTTCTGTTTCCACACGCAGACTTGAATGCGTCAGAGAGCTTGTAAAGGCCTTTAGCTTGATGTATGACGCTTCTGGGTGAAGCAACCAACAGTAGCTCATGGGGTTATTGATTAGCTGCTTTAGCAGCTCTCTCTCTCTCTCTCTCTCTCTGTGTGGGATTTTTATACAACCTTATGTCAAACAGATCTTGTCTAAGAATAAAAAAATTGGTAACACTTTACAATAAGGTTGCATTAGTTAGTTAATGCATAAACTAACACGAAATAACAATGAGCAATACATTTGTCACAGTATTTATTAATCTTTGTTAAAGGAAAATTTAATTCAAAAATAAAAATGTGCTCACCCTCCGGCCAGGATAACCTGAAGGTGAGGACATTTTAAGCAAATTTTCATTTTCGGGTGAACTACTCCTTTAACGTTAGTTAATTCAAATACAACTGTTCATTGTTTGTTCACATCAGCTCGGGTCCATTATATAATATTAACAGATACAGATACTGCTGATTTTAATAATGTATTAGTAAATGTTAATTTAACTAAGATTAATAAATGCTTAAGTATTTTTCATTGTTATTTCTAATGACAAATGGAACCTTAAAGTTATATTGATCTAAAGCAAGAAAATGGAAAGGAGAATGGGAAAGGGACAGCGAGTGTGATGGATGTAGTGTTTTGCTCTCAGCCTTGTTGTGTAGCTCATATATTTCAGTTTGTCCCTGTGAGACTGATTAACTGTGTGTGTGTGTGTGTGTGTGTGTGTGTGTGTATAAAGGAGTCTGATTAGCAAGGAATATCAGAAAGCTAAGTCCTGACTGTGGCGAAAGGTGGAGCTGGGGATGGAGGAGGGTAATTTGCTCCGAAGCAAGCTAAAAAGCTGCTGAATAATACTGAATACAGCTTATATAGGAATGCTGCGATAGGTGTCGTATTCCTCTAGGTAGATGTGATCAGCTGAGAATCAGCTGATGCAAGCTTGACTCACGTGACCTGCCAGAACTAACGCTAAAGCTTAATTTAATTCAAATACAACTGTTCATTGTTTGTTCACGTCAGCTCGGGTCCATTATATAATATTAACAGATACAGATACTGCTGATTTTAATAATGTATTAGTAAATGTTAATTTAACTAAGATTAATAAATGCTTAAGTATTTTTCATTGTTATTTCTAATGACAAATGGAACCTTAAAGTTATATTGATCTAAAGCAAGAAAATGGAAAGGAGAATGGGAAAGGGACAGCGAGTGTGATGGATGTAGTGTTTTGCTCTCAGCCTTGTTGTGTAGCTCATATATTTCAGATTTACGCTCTGTTTCCAAACAGTTAAAATGACAAATAAATGCATACTCTGAAAGCGCTCCACAAGACATGTGAGGTTATATTACTGGATACTCGAAATTGAATGGGGGAATGCACGTTTTAAACAGTTT
>NW_015505887.1:217865-219555 GCF_001515645.1 Sinocyclocheilus grahami | reverse complement strand
TTCTTTCTGGCTGAAGCTCAGAGAACATTTTAACAAGCCTTCTGTTGATTTAGCAGACAGACTGACAGCTGCTCTTAGAAGCACATCTCTAATACCCAGATGATGCTCTGTGCAGTGTTATTTTAGTATCATTGATATACTGTTACAGTTTTTGTTAATATTTTTAATTAGATTTTTTATATATTTTATGTTTTAACTTTAATTTTAGTTGTAGTAATTTCGTTGTTTATTTTGTCATTTTTATTAGTTTTTTTATATGCTATATAATCTTTATACATTTTTATTTATTTATTTAGTTTGAGTTATTTTAGTACTTCAAGGTAATGTTAATGTTTATTTTATTTTAAGTTATGAAAATGATTTTTATGGTATTATTTTTTATGTTTTTTTTATTATTTAGTTTTTTTCAGTCATTTTGTTTATGTAGTTTTGCTTATTTTAGTGCACCAAGTTAAACTAAATGAAAATGAGAAATGTTGCCTTGGTAACTAGCTGAAATAAAAGTTTTTTAAATATATTTTATTTTAGTTCATGCTTACTTTATTTCACAAAAATGTTTTTTTATGGTTTTAGTTTTAGTTAAGTATAATAACTCTGGCTCTGTCTCCATTAACACTGTAGTATCTATTAAAATGTGTTAACATCAATACCATTAAATTGAATAAAACGGTTGTCATTAAAATGTTTTAAAGCATCAGTAAGTTTTTATTTTGAAAGAAAATAATACTTTCATCAAGGATGCATTCAATTTATCAAAAGCAACAGTAAAGACATTTATAATGCTACAGAAGATTTCTATTTCAAATCAATTCTGTTCATTTGAACTTACTATTCATCTGTGAATCCTGAAAAATAAAATGTATCACGGTTTCCACAAAAATATTCAGCAGCACAACTGTTTGTTTTCAACATTGATAATAATCAGAAATGTTTCTCGAGCAGCAAATCAGCATATTAGAATGATTTCTGAAGATCATGTGACACTGAAGACTAGGCTTGCGGCGATAGACGGTGCTGACGGTGATACCGGTGTTAAGCTGCAACACCGGTTACGTCACTTGCCCACCGCGGCATCGACCCCCACCGTCGTTTTTATTTTTTATAGTAATAAAAATCATTTAGTTCAGTAAAAGAACAGACACTACAATTAAAAACTGAACGTGGCTGCTCAATGCAGCATGCCGAACGACAGTCGCATCACAGATCAGATTTAATTTCTCCAGTGAGGAGAGCGAGTCGAGCTGACTGACGAGAAGAGTGAGGTGAGGTGAGACAGACAAGACGAGTGAGGTGAGACAGACAAGAAGAGTGAGGTGAGAGTGAGGCGAGACAGACGAGAAGAGTGAGGCGAGACAGACGAGAAGGGTGAGGCGAGACAGACGAGAAGAGTGAGGTGAAACAGACGAGAAGATTGAGGCGAGACTGACGAGAAGAGTGAGGCAAGACAGACAAGACGAGTGAGGTGAGGCGAGACAGACAAGATGAGTGAGGTGAGGTGAGACAGACGAGACGAGTGAGGCGAGACAGACGAGAAGAGTGAGGCGAGACAGACAAGACGAGTGAGGTGAGACAGACGAGAAGAGTGAGGCGAGACAGACAAGACGAGTGAGGTGAGACAGACGAGAAGAGTGAGGCGAGACAGACAAGACGAGTGAGGTGAGACAGACGAGAAGAGTGAGGCGAGACAGAC
>NW_015505887.1:213947-214205 GCF_001515645.1 Sinocyclocheilus grahami | reverse complement strand
GAGACAGACGAGAAGAGTGAGGTGAGACAGACGAGAAGAGTGAGGTGAGACAGACAAGACGAGTGAGGTGAGCTGAGACAGACGAGACGAGTGAGGTGAGACAGACGAGACGAGTGAGGCGAGACAGACGAGAAGAGTGAGGTGAGACAGACGAGAAGATTGAGGCGAGACAGACGAGAAGAGTGAGGCGAGACAGACGAGAAGATTGAGGCGAGACCGACGAGAAGAGGGAGGCGAGACTGACGATCGGGGATGATT
>NW_015505887.1:205096-213900 GCF_001515645.1 Sinocyclocheilus grahami | reverse complement strand
CTGTTTGGCAATATTTTGGATTTTGAAAAGCCTGTTGACTTTTGCCGTTTATCTAAGGTGATTTTGGAAGTTTTTTTAAACATTCGTTTCTTATTTAATTGGTTCCACATTGTTTGCTGATATTTACCTTATTTAAACTTTGTGTAATTTATTTATTTTATTTGACATCCAGGTGTATGCCGTGCCTCCGAGCTTTCTTACTCGTTTTGCTAATAAACGTTCTACATTTCTTATTTATTTGGTTATGTATTATACATGTTTACTAATTTCCAGTTTTGTATACCTATTTAAACTTTATGCAAGTTATTTATTATTTTATATTAGGCATAACCTGCCCTATAGCATGGTGTATTTTTATTTGTTTTGTTAATAAAAGTTCTATGTTTTATATATAGGCTAAAGTGAGTTTGACGCTGTATTTTGTTGTTGTTTTCAAGCAATTGACGCCGAATTGCTGCTAATTCGAAAGTGAAACTAAAATGCGCACGCCACTTTTACAACCTATTTAAAAGCGAAGGAAAGCGAGGAAAAGAGGGAGCGCCCCCGGTTTAATTTTTTCGGTGGGAAAATTTCCTCACCGTCACAACCTTACTGAAGACTGGAGTAACGATGCTGAAAATTCAACTTTGATCACAGAAATAAATTACAGTTTACAATATATTCACAAAGAAAACAGCTATTTTAAATTCTAATAATATTTCAGTTTTTACTGTATTTATGATCAAATATATGCAGCCTCGGTGAGCAGAAGAGGCTGTCTGAATCAGCTGTAATGATATCATGATCTTTTCTTCACAGTGGACTGTGTGTCACAGACGGTCCGTCATCACGGAGCGAAGGGTTTATATCGAGGCCTCAGCTCGCTGCTGTACGGATCCATCCCTAAATCTGCAGCCAGGTACATAAACGCACTCTAACAGATGCGTCATCATGCATACTTGAGTTGAGCGGCCGATCTGTTTCAGACAGCTGACATTTATTATGCTGATTGTTTTTGTTGAAGTGAGCAGCTCTTTCTCATTCAGAGGCGGGTTTGGTTTCTCCCGTGAGTCTGTGTGTTTGATGTGACGGAGCAGCAGTGCGTTTCAGACTGATGCTCTCTGGTCTCTGAGGAAGAAGACAGAACTGACTTCAGCGCACGTAAACACACATCAGCTTCTGTCACCCTTTACTCACCCTGCTGTCGTTCTGCACCCGTATGACAAAAACTACATTTACATTTAGTCATTTAGCAGATGCTTTTATCCAAAGCGACTTACAAATGAGGACAATAGAAGCAATCAAAATCAACAAGAGAGCAATGATACACAAGTGCTATAACAAGTCTCAGTTAGTTTAACGCAGTACACGTAGCAAGGGTTTTTTAAATAATATAATAAATAAAAAGAAAACAGATATTAGAGTACAAAAAGATTAGAGAAGCAAGTGTTAGTTTTTTTTTTAAAGAAAACTAGCAGAAAATGAATAGAGTGCAAGTCTAAAAGGGACAAGTGTTTTTTAATTTTTTTATAAAGAATAGAATTAGAATTGAGAGTGCTAGAGTTAGAGGGTCAGGACTCGGCTGCTGGGATTGAGTTGGGCAGGTCATTCCACCAGGAGGGAACATTTAATGTAAAAGTCAGTGAAAGTGATTTTGTGCCTCTTTGAGATGAACAATAAAGCGACGTTCACTTGCAGAACACAAGCTTCTAGAGGGCACATAACTCTGAAGTAATGAATTTAGATAAAGGGGTGCAGAGCCAGCGGTGGTTTTGTATTTCTCCACATAACCACATTTCATAGTGACCGTGTCCACTAGGCTCCAAAAAAGAACAAAACTGTGTGATTAAAGCACCGTAAAAGTATCCTAACATTAGTCCATTCACTCGTGTGCTGTTTTCTAAGCGTTATTATTTTAGTATTATTAATTTACTGTTATAGTTTTTATGAATATTTTGAATTTGTTTCTTTAATATATTTAATATTTTCATTTTAGTTTTAGTAATATTATGTTATGTTTTTAGTTTTTAGTTTATTAATATACTGTTATAGTTTTATGTTGATTTTTATTTTTATATTTTTCATTTTCATTTTAGTGAAAGTTTTAGCAATTTTGTTGTTTTTGCCATTTTTAATAGTTCAGCTATATAAGTATTATACTTTTTTTGAATTTTTTTATATTTTTCATTTTCATTTAAGTTAGTTTTAGTAATTTAGTTTTTGTCATTTCTGTTCCTTTTTTTATTTATCTATATCATTTTTATACTTTTTTAGTTTTTAGTTCATTAATAAATATACTGTTATAGTTTTTATTAATATTTTGAATTCGTTTTTATTTTTATGTTTTCCATTTTCATTTTGGTTAAAGTTTTAGTAATTTTATGTTTATGTTTTTGTCATTTGTATTAATTTTTAAAAGAATATCTATATAATTTTAGTAATTTTGTTTTAGCTCAATATACTTTTACAGTTTTTATAAATTTTTTGAGTAAATTTTTATTTTTCGTTTTCATTTTCATTTTAGTGAAAGTTTCAGCATCTTGGTTGTTTATGACATTTTTATTAGTTTTTTTTAAAGATATATCTATATTAAATATATTGTTTTAAATGTATGTATACAATTATTATACTTTTTAAAATTAATGTACTGTTATAGTTTATATTAATATTTTGTTTTATATGTATATTAAGTTTTTATTTTTATATCTTCCATTTTCATTTTAGTTAAATAAAAAATAACAATGAAAAATAAAATTGATTTAAAATATATTAAAAACAACAGCAGCATTAGCATTTTCCATTAAAAAAATCTGATTTCCAGACAGGTTTGAAATAACATCACGGTGAATAACTTCATATTTGGGAAAACGATTTCTTTAACATGGAGAGAAAACAGGAATAAAATTCTACTAGGATTCAGACCTGCATGAAAAGTCGAAAGTGAAACACGTGTCCAGACAATTGTTCCCATTCTAGTTATTCTGTATCTAATTCGTCTCATGTTTAGTGGTGCTTGTCTCTTTAAGGCCGTGTCGTCTGTCCCTTCATCACTCTGATTGATTATCGTCTTCCTCCTCCTCTTTTCATTAGCTGATTGCACTGGTTTTGTGCGGGTGACCTTGTGTTTGTCCTGCTAATGGATCCAGTGCTGTACGTCTGACACTGACCGCTGGATCCCAGCCCAGATTGCATTTACGAGCAGCGTCTTATTTGAATGCAGCTGTTTTCCAGAGCGCCGCACCCAGACCATCTGCTTCAGCTCTGGTAGATTTACACTGGTTTACAGAGGGCCTGCAAACGCACATATCCTCAAAATCAACTCAGTACAGTTGTTGTTGTTTTTTTGCATTCGTGCTACAAAATGTGCAGTATACAAAACACTGTGGAGGATCGTATCCCACAATGCAATGCACTCAGCTTGACCTGGAAGTCATATCAACCCTTCATTATTTAACTGGACTGCCAAAAATAGAACAATTTTTATTTTCTAAGATGACTTTATGCTGTAATTAAAGATGCAAGTATGTGTTTATTCTAGTGTTTGTAGAATACAGTATACATTTTTTTGTATAATCACTATTTAGTGCATACCAGTGTTATTTTAGTATCATTAAAAGACTAGTCTATATTAATATATTAATATATTGAATTTGTTTTTATTTTTCATGTTTTATGTTTTCATTTTAATTCTAGTTAAAATATTTTTGTGTTTTTTATCACTTTTATTCGTTTTCGTTTTAATTTTTTTGTGATTATATTTATATGGTTTTAATAATATTTTATCATTTTAATATTTTTATTTCAGTTTTAGTTATTTTAGTACTAGTTACAACAATGAGAAATGTTGCTCTGGTTACTACAGCCAAATTTATTTAATTTTATTTTATTTCAGTTAATAGTTATTTTATTTCAAGTTAATAAACTGTTATAATTTATATTGCTATCTCAAATTAGTTTTTTTAATTCTTATATTTTTCATTTGAGTTAATTTTAGTTGTTTTATTGTCATTTTTATTAGTTTTTTAAATATACCTATATGATTTTTATACATTTTTGTTTTAGTTTATTAATATACTGTTATAGTTTTTATTAATATTTTGAATGAGTTTTTATTTTTTAGATTTTCATTTTAGTTCGTTTTAGTAAATTTGTTGTTTTCATCATTTTTATTGTTTTTTTTCAATTATGTCTATATACATGTTTTAAATATTTGTTTTAGTTCATTAATATAATGTTATAGTTTTTATCAATATTTTGGAAGAGTTTTTATTTTTGTATTTTCATTTTATTTCGTTTTAGTAATTTTGTTGCGTTTTTGTCATTTATATAAATTTTTTATTATATCTAGATATTTTTATACATTTTGTTTTAATTCATTAATGTACTATTATTATTCATTACAGCGAGGTGGTCTTTCTGCTGGACCTTAGGCCTGTCGCACCTCCTACGGTGCCTATGGTGGACTATGCATGGCAGGGGCGTCCTCTTCCCTGAGGCAGGCCTAAACCTGACCGCATACCACGTGGTTTTCTGCAGGGTCTTCAGCTGGGGACCACCGCTCATTGACGTTTCGCCCCTTAACCCAGAACGTCTCCTGGTGGCGGGGCAGTGAACAGGGACGTCTCCCTGACACCCCCTGCAGCAAAACCTAATTCGATGTTACTCCCCAAGCCTTGTCTCGTCGTTTCAGCCAGAGCCAGTGGCTTGCTTTCTCCGCTTCCTCAGAGAGCTCTTTGGTGGATCTGCTCAGTGTGGCTCCCCGTAGTCCCAGGTCCTTGAGCAGGCATGATATTGATCTGCCCACAAAGCCTCTGGCTCCCACCTCCACCGGGTACAGCCTCACACTCCATCCACCTTCTCTGCACTCCGCAACCAAGTCTGCATACTTCGCCTTCTTTCTCTCGTAGGCAGCTTCCAGTCTCTCCTCCCATGGCACTGTCAGCTCGATCAGTATCACTGACTTCACAGCTGCAGACCACAGCACCACGTCTGGTCTTAATGTGGTGCTGCATATCTCGTGTGGGAACTGGAGCTACATTATAGTTTGTATTAATGTTTTGAATGAGTTTTTGTTTTTATATTTTCCGTAGTTCATTTATATATATATATAAAACTCAGCCATTGTGAGCTTGTGCTGATAACAAGTACTGTAGCATAATGCTGTTTAAATCATTTATTAATGCATACTGCAAACTATTTCACAAGTTATTTGAAAACTAGTATGCAATATAGTATGCAAAACAGCCAGTCTGTCTCGGTAGTGTCAGTTTCATCCTGTCATGCTGAAAAAGCTACATGAATAGTGCAGGATGGATGATTTTAAAATTGAATTTGAGTCAATTGAATTTGATGGAGAGAGAGAGAGAGAGAGAGGCAGATGGAGAGATTGTGAAATGTATGGTGCCAGCGGAGACATTAAGCAGACAGACGAGTCAAGCGTTCAGGTTGAATGACAGACAGTTTGTGTTTAGCTCGTCTGTTTGTTCAGTGCTGTGCTGTAAAAAGCGCTCGACTCTGCTGGATGTCCTGCGATCGTATCTGTCTTGAGCACCAGAAATAAAGTGGAGCAGGTAATAAAAACACACGGCTGCTTCCTGCTGCTAATGGACACCTGACGCTTTACTGCTGACGCGGCGGCGTTCAGGAGGAAACGCTTTAGTACGCCACAGACCTGAGTCTGAGGATTGTGACTTGTGGCTAATCAGTGTGTCTGCATGTATATGTTTGTGGAAATGCATGTCTGTGTTTCCTTTATGTTAACAAGTAATATACAGAGTCACTGACTGAATTCAGAAAAGCATACTAGCGTACTATTCTTGCTATTTCTGCCACATATAGCAAAAATAGTAGGAGGAGTATCCTAGTATGCTGTTTTGAATTCAATGTCTGTCTTGCTAATGGGAGTTACATCCTTTGTTTAATTTTTAATTCATTTTTATTAGGGTTTCGAGTGTGTAGCGCTGAAACCCTATTGTAATTGATAGAATGGCCAAGGATCAACAATCTCCACCTAAAACTGATCAGCAGACCAAACCGTAAGTCGTAGAGACTTGAAACTTGGAGGGATGGTAGTACTCACACTGTCTACAAGGTCACCAATGCTTGCCCCAATCGGCCTCACGGGGGCGCTGCAGCGATCAAAAGTACGGAATCTCTCATAACTCCTAAACCGTTGGTTGCAGGCTCAAGTGTCTTATGTCATTGGAATCCTTGGCTCATGTCGGAAAAAATGCACACCTCGGATTTGATGGTCTGCGAAATTTTTGGGTATTTTGGATTTTTTGAAAAACCTACTTTTGCGAACTAGTCCTAGGTTTTTGCCTGATCGGAACCAAACCAGAGTAGAAAGATTCTCTGGAGAGTGGATATTAATAATTATCAAAAAAAGTCAAACTTTCCACTGTGTAAGAGCTCAATCTGAGGTCACATGAAAAAAATCGTGGAGCTTGGCCACTTGGTGGCACTATAATAGGGAAAAAAACTTAAAAAGCTGCGCAACCATTTGTCCAATCAACATGAAAATTCATATGCGGTGTCTTTGTCCGAAGTGACACAAGTGTCTATGAGGACATTCGCGTATCTCAAAAAGCATGGCCACCATCAGTCAATGAAATTTGAGCACCTATTAGACAAGGTTAACAGAGGCCGATTGGAAAGAAACTCAGTGGGCCTGTTTGACCCATAGCCCTAAAGGTCTGTGAGAAATTTAGAAGAAATCGGCCACTGGGGGGCGATATGGCATTTTTCAAGGGTGTTAACAGGCACACAATATTCATATCATATGATAGATCTCCTCATTCTGAACAACTTTGCCTCTAGAAGCACTGCTGTCAATCAAATCGTTCATTAATTATTCAAGATTTTTTAAAATATACCTATATGACTTTTATAAATTTTTGTGTAAATTGTTTGTTTTAGTTCATAAATTTTCATTTTAGTTAGTTTTAGTACATTTGTTCGCACACATCGCGAAATGTATTGTCAACACTGTTCCATGATTTCTGAATCAAATAGCTTTGAAACTGAAAAGTTCAAGCATATATTTCTTAATAACTAAATCCCACAGCTTCACTACTAGTAGAGAGACGCTGCCAGGTAGAATTAATTCACACGCAATCGCTCTCATGCATTCATATGAATGTAATCTTTACTGTGCTACTTTATCTGTATCTGGTTTAGAACGAGCAGAAATCTGTGAGAAATATAACAGAATTTTCCCCATGACAAGAGTTTAAAAAGAAACAATTCATCCATGTAGACCCCTTAATACAATCATGACATGTCTTAGTTTTTCTGGTCGAGATTATTTTTTAAATATATTTCACTTTATATTATTTTCCAACCCACTGGTCCCATGTAGGGGATGCTGGAGCATTATTTTATTTTATTAATTTTGTTATTATTATTATTATTATTTTTTAAACCACTCGGGATGCTGGAGCTTTTCTATTCTATTCAATTCTATTCTATTCAAACCACATGTCCTTTGTAGGATCTTGTGGTTTCTGGTTTATTTTATTTTATTTTATTTATCTACAAATAAGCCAAATTAAAAAGGTGATCTAGCAAGCAATTGCTATTGCAATGATTATATTTTGTATTTTATTTTATTTGTATTATTTTTGCATTGTCTATCATTTATTCTGGTGTGCTTTTCTCGGAAACAAAAGATTGTGTGCGAGTTATTGTATTGCAAATGATCCATATTGTCTCAGATTTGTCACTCTTGACAATTAATTTTTTATTTGATATAGATATTCACGCAGTTGCATATAAGTGAATAAAACTACGCCGTACATAGTGCACATGATCGGTTATTTATAATGTTTGTATTCCATAAGTGATGCTCCTAGCGCTCTGTATGTGTCTCTCAGGAATCAGAGGGACGTATCAAGGCCTCACAGCGACCGTCCTCAAACAGGGATCCAATCAGGCGATCCGGTTCTTCGTCATGACCTCTCTCAGGAACTGGTACAAGGGTGAGTGTGAGTGTATGTGCATCAGCAGTCTCACACTATAAAACACTATCTGAGCTGCACTGCCCTCTGCTGCTCATCGAGGTGATGGCAGATAGAGTCTCCTCTGGTGTCACATCAGGATGTTTTTGGATGTTTTCTAGGTGACAATCCCAACAAATCCATCAACCCCATCGTCACAGGAGCGTTTGGTGCGATTGCTGGAGCGGCGAGTGTGTTTGGAAACACACCGCTGGACGTCATCAAGACCAGAATGCAGGTACGCAGAGCGTTTATCTCAATACAAATCAATCCTGATTTCATATCAAAGCACTTGATATGCTGCATTGAAACACACCTTATTCTTTCTGTTTTTGATAATCCAGCCACTTTATTTTCTCTATCCATGTGCAATAAATTATAATTTTTTTTTTACAAATGTCATGAATTGATTTCTATGAACTGTATTAGTTATATAATATATACTGTAACCTTTGACCATTATAGCAAAGCAAATAAAAGCACTTTTTTTAATTTAATTTGTAATTTTTTTAATTTATAATCTACAGCGTGTGCCAAAAGTGCTGTACAATTTCAAAATAAAAATAAAATAAATGAAAACTTGAATACAGTAAGATACAATAATAGAAGAAAAAAGAAAACAAATAAATATATTAGAAAATGAGAATAAAAATGATCAAATAAGCAGCTCAGGACGTTTCTGATTTCTGGCCCGAGTGTGGTAGTGTGTGAGTGTGTGTGTGTGTGTGTGTGTATGGGTGTGTGGGAGTGTGTGTGTGTGGGGGGGAGTGTGGTAGTGTGTGAGTGTGTGTGTGTGTGTGTGTGTGTGTGTGTGTGTGTGTGGGTGTG
>NW_015505887.1:203095-204893 GCF_001515645.1 Sinocyclocheilus grahami | reverse complement strand
AGTGAGTGTGTGTTTGAGTGTGTGTGTGAGTGTGAGTGTGTGAGTGTGAGCGTGAGTGTGTGCGTGAGTGTAAGTGAGTGTGAGTGAAATAAACACACTAAATAATGTCGTCATGAAAATGTACAAATGCAGAATGATTTGTTTGTGGCAGGGTTAATATCATTAAATCAATTTCAAAAACAATTAATAAAAATTTTATTATTTGAAATAAAATGAACATTAACTGAAATAAAATAATTATAAATAAATATGATAAATTATATATATTTTAAACAATTTTATTTCAACTAGTTGCCAAGGCAAAATTTCTCATTTTTGTTTAAGTTGAAATACTAAAATAACTAAATCTAAATAAACTAAAACTTAATAAAATCTATACAGACATATTTAAAATAAAAACAAAACAAATTAAAATGGCAAAGACGCACATCGAAATTACTAACACATTTATCTAAAATTAAAATGAAAACTTCTTCAAACTTCTTCTATATAAAAATCTTTATATAAATATATATTCAAAATATTAACAAAAACTATAATAGTATAATAATGAATCTAAGCCCTTTAGAAATACTCCGTGGGATTGTTTGTGCCATATACCGCTAAATGTTTGTTCTTGGTTTTTCTTTGTAGATCTGGAGGCTTCATAATACTAAATGCTAATGTGCTAATAAAATGATTTTATTTTCACAGTTAAATCAGCTCTGTGCCATTATTTTGTGCTTTTGGATTTTTGAAATATATAGCTTTATAGACTCTAGATAAGAACAGTATGGAAGCCCATTTTCGCCTCAGAATAAAAAAATAAAACATGTAGCCTAATTGCAACTTTTTATCTCACAATTCAGATTTCTTCTGAAAATTTTGAGCAGAATTCTGACTTTTTTTGTCGCATTTCTGAGTATTTTTTTTACTCTGAATTCTGACTTTAAATCTTGCAATTCTGTTTCCCCCCCGCCACGGAATTAAAAATAAAAAAAGTAAATTGTGACTTCTTATCTCACAATTCTGACTTTTTCTCACAATTGTGATTTCATATTATTAATTTTCACAATTCTGAGTTTATATCTCACAATTCTTACTTTTTTCTCAGAATTGCAAGAAAAAAAACTAAATTGAAAGATAAAAAGTCACAATTACCTCTATATCGTGTAAAAGAAAAAATTAGCTCACAAATGGTTTTAAAAATGGAATGCAAAAAAATGGAATTAAACATTAAATAGTGAAGAAGAAAGACTAAAATAGATTTATTTTAATAAAATGTACTCCAAAAATCTTTTTATTTATAACTTTGAAAAATCCTTTTTCAGTGTGTGCTTTAGCATGTTAGTCAACACATTAAAATAAGTGTACAGCTTAACATTTTTTTAATTGAATGATGAAAAATGTACTTTAAAGCAAAACTTTCAAATTAACATAATTTCAAAAGTCATTTTTTAAAAGTGCACTTAAGTGTGTGCCTTTTATTTCATTAATATATTATCTGCAGGACAGGTACAGTGTAAAAATAGACTTTTAAGATTTGAAGTCTGTTCACTTCTAAGGTGTTGTGAGTGTTGCTATGCGGTTGCTAGGGTGTTTCTAGGCGAGTGTCTATGATCTCGTGGTGAACTCTGGAATAACAATAGTTCTGTATCAGTCCGGCTAATGAAGGATTATTTGACTTCTTTCTTTTCTTTCAGATGAAAGATGCACCAGTGTGTCTGTCTCATGTCTGTCTCTCTCTCTCTGACACACACACACACACACACACACACACACACACACACACACACACACACACACTCCCACACACACA
>NW_015505887.1:197424-202945 GCF_001515645.1 Sinocyclocheilus grahami | reverse complement strand
ACACACACACACACACACACTCACACACACACACACACACACACACACACTGATGAGAGATTCCTTGTCTCTTTATGTTCTGCTACAATAGCTCTTTGTTAAACACATGGAAAGGAATCTCTTTCTCTCTTTTCGCTCTCAGTCTGTCTTTTATCAAATCTAGTCTTGTTCATTCTCAAAATCACAAACAAAGTAAAATATGACCGACTGATAACAAGAATCATGTCTGTGATTTTCCAGCAGGATTCAGTGATCTTGCAGAACGTCTGTCCATCTGTGATTCTCTCGTTCTTTCACAGGACAGACGTATATCTGTCTTTTGTTGTGCCGTCCTGCTGTCGGTCATCAGAAACTCCCACCGGCAGATGTTTTACGGTGTCGTCCTGAAACTGACTGGACGAGCGGAGCTGATGACCGAACGCATACATGAGCTCTGAAGCGCGAGCGAATCACATTCATCCTCTACAGAGGGACAGACAGTGAGTGACCCGTCTCACCTCTGGGTTTCTATTACCAGTCACTAAAACTAAAACCATAAAAACACAGTGTCGTTACTTGAAATAAAAGAACAGTTAACTGAAATAAAATATATATTTTTAAAAACCTAAGCGTATTTTATTTCATCTAGTTGCCATGGCAACATTTATCATTTTTATTTATTTAAACATTAAGTACTAAAATAACTGTTAATGTATTAGAAATTAATATACAAACATAATTAAAAAATATAGTAAATAATAAATATAACACAAATGCTTGAAAAATTAGTAAAAAAATTTGTAAAACTTGAAAATGAAAATAAAATTAAATCTAATTCAAAATGTTAACTAAAACTATAATAGTGTCACAAAACTGCACAGGGACACGAAGGCTGAAGATCCAAGTGCAGTAGTTTATTAAAGTCTAATCAAGTCCCCTTTATTTATATAGCGCTTTAAGCAGCTTTACAGTGTCAAACAGGAAAATAGTTTGTCAATAATGCAAGAAGTGAGTGTAAATTTTTCAGTTAAGGTCAGTTCATTGATGATTCAGTGTTGTCATCATCCAGTTCAGCTCTCTTCCAATAGTGTCTGTGCAATCAAGCCGACAATATTGCCAGAAATTAAGCTTCCCCAACTAAGCAAGCCAAAGGGGACAGTGGCAAGGAACCGAAACTCCATCGGTGACAGAAATGGAGAAAAAAACCTGGGGAGGAACCGTTCTTCTTATGGAAATTGTTCCAGTTGACCTAATTAATGCAGCCTAACAATCCTTTAACGAAAAGTGATATGTGTATGCCAGGTTAAAGAGATGAAAGTGACGTGACATGTGGCCAAGTATGGTGACCCATACTCGGAATTAGTGCTCTGCATTTACCCATCCAAAGTGTTTTGAAAATTCAAAAATCAGCTCTCTTCCAATAGTGTCTGTGCAATCAAGCCGACAATATTGCTTCCCCAGATGGGTGTATAATCTAGATTTAAACTGACAAAGTGCATTCCATTAGTTTTGCAAATAGGTATGTATTGTCGTGCTGCAAAGAAATATAGAGCTGAGTATCATCAGCATAACAGTGAAAGCTAGCACCATGTTTCTTGATGATATCTCCCAAGGGTAACATGTAAAGTGTGAAAAGCAGCGGTCCTAGTACTGAGCCTTGTGGTACTCCATACTGCATTTGTGATCGATATATCTCGTCATTTACTCCTACGAATTGATGATGGTCAGATAAGTAAGATTTGAACCATGACAATGCAATTCCAATAATGCCAACAGAATTTTGTAGTCTACTCCAAAGAATGTTGTGGTCGATAGTGATGAACGCAGTGCTAAGATCCAGGATCTATGACTTCTAGAAGCACCTCTTTTAGTAGCAATACTAAATTTACACAATACTTTTAGTTTATACAATTCTTCCTGTCCTATAGTAGAGAATGAGTGGAATTGTTCCTCAGGGGATCTATAGTGCACTATCTGATGCGATACTATGGCTGACGGCTGCATGGTTATAATTTTATCTCTAATAGTATTGATCTTGGAAGTAAAGAAGTTCTTAAAGTATTTACTGCTGTTCTGTTGAGAAACGTCTGCATCTGTTGATGCTTTATTTTTCGTTAATTTAGCCACTGTATTGAATAAATGCCTGGGGTCGTGTTTGTTCTCTTCTAAGAGAGACGAAAAGTAAGTAGATCTAGCAGTTTTTAGAGCTTTTCTATAAGTAGAAGTACTTTCCCTCCATGCAATACGAAATACCTGTAGTTTTGTTTTCTTCCAGCTGTGCTCCAGGCTGCTCTCTTTAAGGCGTGCGTGTGCTTGTTATACCATGGTTTCGAACTGTTTTCCTTAATCTTCTTTAAGCGTAAAGGAGCAACCGTATCTAAAGTGCTAGAAAAGAGAGAGTTAATAGTTTCTGTTACACCATCAAGTTTTTCTGAGCTATTAGATTTGCTGTGGAATTTAGAAGTCAGGAAGATTATTTACAAAGCACTCTTTTGTGGTAGAAGTGATGGTTCTACAATATTTGTAACAAGGAGTTGAATGTGCAGCCATATGGAGTATACATGAGACTAGATAATGATCTGAGATATCATCACTCTGCTGCAGAATTTCAACACCATTAACATCAATTCCGTGTGACAGTATTTAATTAAGAAAATCACTTTGGCTCAGTTTTGATCAAATCTTATACTTGGAAGTCATTATGCTTTATATATATATATTTATTGTTTGTTATCTTACTATTTGTTATTTTAATATTATTTGTTGCTCATATTTGTGAACTCTGTTTGCACTCTTTTTTTCTTTTTTTACACTGTTTTCATTGTGTGCACTCACAGCAAATGCTTTGGCAGTACAAATACACTGTTGCATCTGTTTGAATCTGTTTTCTATTAAGTGTTCTATTAGATTTTTTTCATTTCTTCATGGTGTTTGTTGTGAATATCTGTCAGACAGACTGACTCCGTCACATGAATTAGCGGCTGTATCAGTGTTAGATGACACATGTTCTCTCTCTTTGGGGGGGATTTCATAATCATAATTATCATGTCCATCATCCAAACCGAGCTGAGGAAACACAAACAGATGTTGTGTAATAACAGCTCAGAGTGCTGATCTCAGGTCAGATGCTGGAGTCTTTCACCACATATTTGGGATGTCTGACACTCCGGTTCACTGCAGTAATGAGTTCAATTAGGTGTGTTATGAGAGACGACCAAAATATGCCGTTTTGTTGGGTTCCAGAACCAGAGACAGAAATGAACCAGGGTTTGGGGCAAAATGCTGCCTAAAAGTAACAAATACATCCAGATATTTAGGATGTGGGTGCAATATATATATATACATATATGTCTTTAATGTCTTATTTTTTAATGTATTTAAAATATGAAAATATGAGTTGAAACACCATATTGATCAATTATTTTATTCAAGTATTTGACACACACACACACACACTCACTCATTCACACACACACACACACACACTCACTCCATATGACCCCTTTAAATACAACTTTGGAAGATTTGGGATGTAATGCACAAATCAAATGAATTATCTCTTTAATATCTTTAATTGAAATCTGATCTGATATTTTGAGGAATGTTGGTAACCAAACAGTCTAATTGTCCATAATATGGACAAAAAATGGAAGTCAATGGAAACTGAAACTGTTTGGTTACCAACATTCCTTAAAATGTTTTCCTTCGTGTTACACAGAAGAAAGTTATACAGGTTATACCATAGACTGTATAAAAACACAGACGTAGTGTCGGTGACGTCACCCGTAGGTTCCTGAAGAGCGTTTTTGAAGCCTAAAGTGGGCGGAGCTGGCCGTCGCCATCTTGGCAGCGCGTCACTCCCGGATAATCGAAAATGGGCAAAGAGGCGGGAGCAGGTTGCTGAAGCCACGCCCACCTAGCTCGACGGCAGTGTCATCAGCGCCAATCCACCTGTCACTCAAGTGGTCACGCCCTTAATTATGCAGAACTTTAAGGCTTAATATAATTTAAACGGATGAGTTATAAAAAAATTCACCCTCCTCACAGTTGTCATGAAGGACAAAATTAGCTATATAGATCAAAATAATTTTTTGAACCAGGCTGTAAACATGTTTTTTTCTGCTGTAAAGTTGGGCATTTTAACATGGGGAGTCTATGGGATTGACTCCCTTTTGCAGCCCGCCTCTAGCGGCCAGTCGATGAATTACAGTTTAAGTCACTTCCGTGTTGGTTTCACGAGAGAGAGCGGAAGGTTGCCGCTTGGGTTATACGGTACGAGGGCAAGTAAATAATGGCAAGTTTTCATTTTTGGGTGAACTGTCTCTTTAAGTCATTTTTACTGAAGATGTTTTTCTAGCTGTATGCAAACAAAATCACAAATCGAAATCTCGCTTGTATTACGATTTGAACAGGATTTTTCAGTGAATAATATCTTGGGTCTGTTTCTCACACAATGCATCAAATGACTTCAGAAGGTTGGGAATATAGTGCACAAGTCATATGAACAAGTGTTATGATGCTTTTATGTTCTTTTTGAAGCTTAAACTCGAATGTTCGCCATTTTCGTTTTTGCTGTATATGAAAAAAAGCATCTCCTTTTGCATTCTACAGAACTAAAAAAACAAAAACATATAAGGGTGAAGGTTTGCTATTGGATAATTCAACTAAAAATTTAAATTCTGCCACCATTTGTTCAAAACGTGGTCCTAAATTTGGTCTTTCGGCTCACACGTCTGGACGAGATTGTTGGAGCATTGACAGAAATCAGCGGCTCAGAAACAGCTGGTGTTTCTGAGTAAATGACGAGTGAAGTATGTGTGTTGGGTTATTATCACAGCCGTCATTATCTGTCTGTCTGTCTCTCACCTGCCTCAATTACAGCAACAGAGCTCAGAAACGGCTTCAAATGCACCGTATGTATGTATATATCCCATCAGCCCATCGCAGGAGCTAGAAGACGTCCCAGCATTCTGCTCTGTATGAGACAAAGGGTTTGTGTTTTGACTTGAGGGAGGTCTTGAGCATCTTCCAGGTTTGTTGGAGCTCAGAGTTGCTCAATCGTCTTTGTTTATGCTGTAAAACTCAGTCACTGAGACTATAAAACCTCTGAAAGCAGAGCATGACTGTAACACTTCAGTCACACTTACGTCTGGATGTCAGCGCGTTAGATAAGAGCATATCAAAACGAGTGTGATTTGATTGAAAAGAAAGCTGCACAAAGAGTTTACAAGCAAAACATTTGGAAAAAAGGAGTTTGATATTTAAAAGCGCACACATCTCTCAAATAAAGTCAACAGTTCTTCAGAGTTCTGCATGCCAAGCCGTCCAATCCGGACGCTGTTGGCAGGTTTGCTGTTGTCTTTGTGATCGCTCGTCGCCGTCGTCGGTTTCATTATGTTTTTATTATGACTAATGTTGGACTGGAGGGATTTGGTTTGTTCACGTCTCTAATAACAGCTTAATCTGATTCATTCAGACACATACACTCCCTCAGCCATGATTACTGCCATGTGTGTGTGTGTGTGTGTGTGTGTGTGTGTGT
>NW_015505887.1:194459-197353 GCF_001515645.1 Sinocyclocheilus grahami | reverse complement strand
TGTGTGTGTGTGTGTGTGTGTGTGTGTGTGTGTTTGAGCTACTGACTCGATATATATATATATAGCTGAGGAAAACGAATATGCTAAATATTTGCTAACAGAAAAACAAAACTCTTAAGTGAACTCTTAAGCAGATTTATGAGTTTGGGTGTGTTTTAGGGCTGGGTGATATTGCTAAACAATTATAGCTTGGTATTTTAAAATTTTTTGGGGCATTTCGTATATCTTGGTATTTACGCATTTGCTTATAAATGGCTTAAAATGGTGATTCTATTCAATTATATCAGTCCACCACATACTCACTTAAGATGATTCAAAATGTTTAATGTAAGAATTAAAACAGTGACGTTTTGTTAAATGAACAAAAGGACCAATAACAATAGGAATAAAAAAGACAAAGTAAAAAAAAAAAGAAACAATATTTACCTACGTTTTTACTAAAATAATGCTAATATAGTATTATTTTAGTAAATATTTTTTATATTAATGTCATATTTTTACTATAATATATATATATAGAAACGCAGTAACATAAAAAACATGTACAGAAGGATATGAAATTTTAGAAAGTTCTGAAGAAGGACGCCACATCAACAACATGGAGCAAACAAACACATAGTTCTGACCAAGTGCAGAAATAAAGAGAAAAAACAGGAATAGAGGTACAAACCCATTTCTTCTCTCGCTCTCTCTCTCTCGCGCTCTCTCGCTCTCTCAAGTTCAAGGTGCTTTATTGGCATGACATTTGTGTTACAGTATTGCCAAAGCATTTTAGATGTGTACAATACAGAATATGATTACACCATCAAAGTAAAATGACAAAAAATGAGTAATAAATAAGAGAAAAATGAATACAATAAAATAAAAATAGCAACAGCAGATAGTATTTCTAATATTAATAATTAGAGTATATAACGTAGTTTCACTGAGTCATCCAGAGAAGAACATGAACAATTCAATACTTCAAATTGTGGAAAGAATATTTGTCTTGTAGTGGTGTATTTGGGGCAGACAAGAAGAAAGTGTTTCTCATCCTCTGTTTGATTTAAGTCACAGTGCTTGCATAGTCGCTGTTCTCTCGGTATCCAGGATTTTTTATATCTTCCTTTCTCTATTTCTAAGTCGTGGTCGCTGAGTCGATATTTTGAAAGGATTTGTCTTTCTTTTAATTGTTTGATTGACAAGTAATTTGCCAATTTGGTGGTTCTATTTAGGGCCGAATAACACTGCAGTTTGGTTTGGAGGTCAAATTCGTTTTCATCATAATTATACTTCAGATTTTTGTAGGGATGCACCGAATATTCGGCCACCGAAAATTTTCGCCCAAAAGTGCATTTTCGGTTTTCGGCCGAAAGACTTTTATCACCGAAACAATACGGCCGAAATGTTGTGATGACGCAAACAGAAACCGCGACCTGCACGTGCTTGTCTGAAGCAACATGTCTGCGGTGTGGCCTTAGAATGTTTTTTGCAAATTCCAATTGTGTTCTTTCTATTAAACTTTTATCCCAGTTTTCAAACTTTAATACTGGTCCCCAAATTTCACTCCTGTATAGTAGAATTGGTTTAATGATTGCGTGATCTAATTTGATCCATGTTTTAATTGGTCATTTTAATTGGCCAAACCATGATTTTATGGCATAAAAAGCCCTCCGGGCCCTCTCATCACAGCCAGACTGAAGCCCCCTGATGCTGAGATCTCGATGCCCAGGTAAGTGTAGCTGCTGCTGTGCTCTAGGACTTCTCCTCTGTAACTGAACTGGTATCTGCTTCTCTGAGACCTGGCCTTCTTCTGGAACACCATGACCCTGGTTTTGTCCAGGTTGACCGTCAGTGCCCATTCCTCACAGTACTGTTCCAGCAGGGCCAGGCTGTGCTGGAGACCCTCGGCCGTGGGGGACATCAGAACCAGGTCGTCTGCATACAGCAGGCATTTGACTTCAGAGTCGTGCAGAGCGAGGCCCGGGATGCTGCCGGAGCGGTCCAGAGCTTCTGCCAGCTCGTTGATGTAGATGTTAAACAGTGTTGGGCTCAGACTGCATCCCTGCCTCACTCCACGACCCTGCTGGAAGAACACTGTTCTGAGATTCCCCAGTTTGACCGCACGTCTACTGTTCCTGTACATGGATTGTATAATATCGAATGTTTTTCCACCAATGCCAATTTGTAATAATTTGTATAGTAAACCTTCATGCCAAATAGAGTAGAAAGCTTTTTTTTAAATCAATAAAACATGTAAATATTTTTCTTTGCTTGCCCTTTAGATTTTTGTTGATTAGAGTGTGGAGAGAATAGATGTGGTCGGATGTACGTTGTTTTGGTAAAAAGCCAATTTGTGATTTATTTAGGATGTTGTGTCTTGTGAGGAATGTCACTATGCGGCTGTTTATTATATTGCAGAAAAGCTTTGCTTGGTTACTGCCCACACTAATGCCGCAGTAATTACTGGGATCGAATTTATCTCCTTTTTTATATATAGGTGTGATCAGTCCTTCAGACCAGGTCTCAGGGAAGATCAGATTGAATAATTTTGCCAGAGCTTGAATTATTTAAGGGCTGCTGATTTTGAGCATTTCATTGCTGATGTTGTCTTGTCCACATACCTTCTTTAATTTAAGATTTTTAATGTGCTCTGTTATTTCTGATGTTGTTATAATCATGTCCAGTGGGTTTTGGTCTTTTTTGTTTGTTTATTCTATGTTTGTTTTGTTGTTTAATGTTAGATTGCTGAGTTTATTCCATTAGTATTTGGAGTGAAATCTGTGGACATAAAGTTGTCTAGCATTTTTAGTATTGCAGAGCTGCTCATGTTTTCTTTGAATTTTTCAGCATTAGCTCTCGCTCTCTCTGTGTGTCTCTCTCTCTCTCTCTCTCTCTGTCTCTCTCTCTGTCTC